>NC_067205.1:7176218-7316097 GCF_026262505.1 Trichomonas vaginalis G3
ATGATAAATTCTTAAGTTTAAAAGACCCAAATGAGGAAATGCAGAGAATATATATAGAGAAGAAACACTTCAGAATACAAACAGAAAGAGATAGAATACATTTCGAAGAACTTGCATCTTACGATTAGGAGACATCACCTGTCATATGAAGTGTTTCTATCTATAGATGGTCTTTGCTGGTCTCATCTTTTTGCTTATAGAATTATGAGACGAACAAGTTATGTGTGATCTTGAGAAGCTCGTACACTTTACATTTCTAGTCGTATAATGTGTACCGACAGCAAAGAGTTTATATGTAAGGATGTTAAAAGCATTACTTTACTGACATTAGTATACTTATTCCCCGGATTGTCCGAAGACGATTTTCATGGAACTTATTGAAAGAGTCCATGGCATTAAGTTTGAACAGACTATGGAACTATGGGAGAAGTACAAAGTCATACAGAACCTCTACTTCTTTCAGAATCATAGTCTTACGCAAACAAAGTTCAAAGATTGATAAAAAGTCAAGCTGAAAAATAAATGGTTCATCTACCTATCTTGTTTGAAGTTGTCAAAGATACGTTCTGTTATTTTTCACTGTTTTCTAGAGTTTTGGCGATGGGGTTTTTTACTTACTCGCTGTTCTTCACTGTTTCGTACGAATCTCTTCTCTCGGTTTTCCGAGGGAAGCAAGCATATGAGGAAATTCATGAAATTGGTCATTTTCAGCAAAAATAATGTTTAGGTGAAGAGGTGAGATTCACGCCGTTTTTCACCTGCTTTTCACTCTTTTTTTCACAACCGTTTTACATGGTAAACGTTATTTTACATTATGACACGAAGTGAAGATTTGCATTTCTGTCAAATTTTTATAAAAAATTAGTACGATTTTTATTTTACATTATGACACGAAGTGAAGATTTGCACTTCGTCAAATTTTATAAAAAATTAGCGTTATTTTTACATTATGACACGAAGTGAAGATTGCACTTCGTCAAATTTTATAAAAAATTAGCGTTATTTTTACATTATGACACGAAGTGAAGATTTGCACTTCGTCAAATTTTATAAAAAATTAGCGTTATTTTTACATTATGACACGAATGAAGATTTGCACTTCGTCAAATTTTATAAAAAATTAGCGTTATTTTACATTATGACACGAAGTGAAGATTTGCACTTCGTCAAATTTTATAAAAATTAGCGTTATTTTTACATTATGACACGAAGTGAAGATTTGCACTTCGTCAAATTTTATAAAAAATTAGCGTTATTTTTACATTATGACACGAAGTGAAGATTTGCACTTCGTCAATTTTATAAAAAATTAGCGTTATTTTCTGACTTTCACAAAAGACCAAAAATAAACGCTTTACATGTATTTTTCAGCAACTTCGTCAAATAATTTTATAGCTTTATCTATCTCATCTACTTCAAACGTTTCTTTACCTTTTATGGGAGCACCATACATTTTCTCAAACTTTTCAAGTAGTTCTGTTTCTGCAGCTCTCATATCATTAGCAAACACAACCTTGACTCTATTGACTGTACTGTCATATCTTTGAGTTATATTATATGTTCTTCCTATCTTATATCTTTTTGTATTGAAGTCCTTCGGTTTCTGAACGATGTAAAGTAAGCCTTCACTGCAACGTTCCGTATCGAATGAACCATATGTTATGAAGTTATATCCAACAACTGGGTCTAACCATAACAAAACTATTGGTATAAGACTTTTGTCTATAAGATATGCTGCAGTTCCATAGAATCTTACCGATATCATAAGCTCAGGATTTCTTGTCAAAATTTTCTGACTAGAAGCAATTCTAACCCAGTCCTTTGTTTTCTTTCCAGATGGAGATATAATGTCTGACAAAGAATATTTGTTGTATTTCTTTGAGTATCTTACGTTTAAATCACCTATTCTAACCACTTTGGTGTCATTGTCTATCTTTCTAACTGTTTCAAACTCAATGTTTGACATATCTGTTCTTACATACAAAATAAAAAAAAATAAAAAAATAAAACTAACTTTATTTTTTCTATCTTAAGGAAATTCATGAAATTTGGTCATTTTTCAGCAAAAATATATTTTAGGTGAAGAGGTGAGATCTCACCTGTTTTTTCACCTCTTTTTTCACCCTCGTGAATTTTCAAGACTTCATTGTAAATGACCAAAAATATATTTTAGGGTAGATGGTTAGATCTAACCTCATTTCTACCCTCTTTTCTACCCCAGTTATTTTATAAGCGTTTTACATGGTAAACGTTATGAATTCGTGAGACTTTAAACAGTTTTGTAGCTTCTATTTCTTCTTTTAGTACATCGAATGTTTTAACAATGCCGAAAGTTTCTTTATATTTCTTCTTGACGTCAGATAGAAGGAAATCTTCTGCTGTTGGATAGTTTTTGTTCAGAAATTCTAACATGTCCATTTTATCTTCTGCTGGTTTTTCTGCTTCTTTCTTTAAGTCTGCATAGTCGTTTCTCATACGTTCTATCTCTTTGACGGAGTAGTTATATTTCCTCATTGCTGCTTTACATTTAGAACATTGCGGGTTCATTTTTGCGTTATACATTGAAATAAAACCAGCTAAAACAACTAAAGCGTCAATTGCTCTCTTCATCTCAAACATAGCGGGTCTTATTTGTTTGTTCCATACTTTGCCTCTTCTATCTTTATCTCTTATCTGCCATACACATTCAGCAACTAACGAAACAAAGTTGTCGTAGGTCTTAAATTCTTCAGATTTATATATGTCAGAAACATTCTTATATACCATATCGCAATCTTTGTCCATAACCTTATGGTTGCAATGAAATCCTAGAAACTCATAGTTTACCTTACGAATGAACTTCTTTATTTCTACTGAGTCAGTTGCTTTGACTTCAATTTCGTCGAATTCAGGAATAGTTAGTTTTTGTTGTTGGATTTCAGGTAGTTTAGGCAAATGGTCGATGAGGTCCTGCATTTCATAAAGATACTGTTCATTTGTTTCATCTTTCGCACTACAGTCTAAATTACTTGTTAAAAGTTCTTGCTTTATCTTCTGGATTTCTGTTTCAAAAGTATATGAAGAAGGAATGAAGCTTTTCATCTCTACTAACATAGATGTTGGATTCATGACTAACGAGTTTGGTGCTGTTGTTTGAATTGTTGTTGTGCCGATTGTTGAAATCATGTCTTTTATACAAAATAAAAAAATAAAAAAAATAAAACTAACTTTATTTTTTATTTCGGGAAAATTCATGAAAATTCAAGAGGTGAAAAAAGAGGTGAAAAAACAGGTGAGATCTCACCTCTTCACCTAAACATTATTTTTGGGTCCTTTACACTCATTACGATGAAGTCTTGACAAAACATTTACGAAGAAGTCATGACAAAACATTTACGAAGAAGTCATGACAAATTCAAGAGGTGAAAAAAGAGGTGAAAAAACAGGTGAGATCTAACCATCTACCCGACATTCTCGTCAAACACAAAAAATGACACTTTTTCATTAGATAACTGTTATTTTTTGACGAAGTGAAGATTTGCACTTCGTCAAAAAAATCCCTGAAATCATATCTTTACATACAAAATAAAAAAATAAAACTAACTTTATTTTTTCTATCCTAAGGAAATTCATGAAAATTCAAGAGGGTGAAAAAACAGGTGAAAAAAGAGGTGAGATCTCACCTCTTCACCTAAATTATATTTTTGGGTCCTTTACACTCATTACGAAGAAGTCTTGACAAATTCAAGAGGGTAGAAATGAGGTTAGAAATGAGGTTAGATCTAACCATCTACCCGACATTCTCGTCAAATGAAAAAAATGACACTTTTTCATTAGATAACTGTTATTTTTTGACGAAGTGAAGATTGACACTTCGTCAAAAAAATCCCTGAAATCATATCTTTTATACAAAATAAATAAAATAAAACTAACTTTATTTTTTCTATCTTAAGGAAATTCATGAAAATTCAAGAGGTGAAAAAAGAGGTTAGAAATGAGGTTAGATCTCACCTCTTCACCTAAACATTATTTTTGGGTCCTTTACACTCATTACGATGAAGTCTTGACAAAACATTTACGAAGAAGTCATGACAAAACATTTACGAAGAAGTCTTGACAAATTCAAGAGGGTGAAAAAACAGGTGAAAAAAGAGGTGAGATCTAACCTCTTCACCTAAATTATATTTTTGGTCCGGGAACAACTTTCTCTCAATTGGGGCTGTGGCATAATCTTTGCGTAAGCGGTTCAGACCTTCTTCGAACTCTTGGTCTCTCTTCGATTTGGATTGAGATTGGAATTGCTGGGGTGGAGCTTGCTGGAACATCCAAGGGTTGGGGAAGTAAGGCATAGGCTGAGGAGGGTAGTTCGGGAAGCCTTGTGGTGGGTAGTAACCTTGAGGTGGAAATTGGTAGAAATTCGGAGGTACTTGCTGGAACTGAGGTTGCTGAGGAGACTGTTGTGGTTCTTTAGGTTCCTCTGGTTTGGGAATGGACTCGGTTGGTGGTACGTCGGACATCCGTTTGTGTCCTGTCGGAAGGAAGAACTTTTCCTGTCGGAAGGAAGAACTTTTCCTGTCGGAAGGAAGAACTTTTCCTGTCGGAAGGAAATTTTTTTTCCCTTTGTCCGGAAAATTTTTTCCTGTCGGATGGAAAATTTTTTCCTGTCGGATGGAAAAACTTTTTCTGAAGTTCGACCAAAAAGTTCTCAATTTTCGAAAATTTGAATGGTTTACGGACGGACAACTGGAAGAGTTCTTCCTGTCGTCGGGAAAAATTTTTCCAGTTGTCGGGAAAATATTTTCCTGTCGGATGGAAGGACTCGGAATGCCAGAAGGATTTGACGAGGCAATTTACCTAATTGAACTTAACGACTGCGTAAAAGACTACTTGCGCAAGGTCATGAAGCCCAAGGTCAAGTTCACCACTATTTCTGGAAGGGCTGTCTTGAATCTCGAGACTTCGACCGGAATTCCAATTCAAATACCAGAAAACACTCCTTTCGACGACATAAAGGACGCCAAAAGAGAAGCTCTTGTTAAGTTCCTAAACAAACGTCCTTGGATAAAAATACCAAACAAGGAGAACCCCCTACCCCATATGAAATTGGCAATTCAGTCTCTCCTTCACTTCTCAGGACAACCGTTCTACATAACCTGTGAAGGCGACATCCAACCAGTTCAGTAAACATCTCATTTTAACTCACTTTTTTATGTTTTTTGTGAAAGTGTCAAAAATAAATTGTTTTCATGAGTTTTCTACGATGTTAGAAAAGTGGTTAGAAAACGTGTTAGATCTAACATGCTAACATAAACATTATTTTTCAATACTTTTTCAGCACTTTTCCGTAGTTATATATGAAAGACAATTCGAGATAAAAGTCATAGTACAATGGAATAATATGTTGCACACCATTTGTTGTGAACCAAACTTGAAAGTCAGAGAAACTGTTACTAGGTGGTTCGTAGAATTTCGAAGCAAAGTCATAAAAGTCCTTACCAATACATAGAAAACTATTGTTGCTTGAACTGAAACTTGCATGACACATAACATTTTGAGGGTCAAACACGTTTCTATAAACTGTCAAATCTGCTGGTGGAAGTATAAATTGAAATGGACCATCTGGTGGTAATGGTTCGTTTTGGTTTAGTAACCGAAGAAATTGTGCCAAGAACGTTTGTCTACTTTCCAAAATAAAAACTCTGTATCTCTTGGAGGGTTAATTTCAATCTTTTGAAATGAAACGGTGGAGTTCATCTTGTCATATTCTAGTTTCAGATAGTATGTTCCATTTAGTAAAGAGTCGTATTTTTCTTGAAATTCCCAATAATATTTGTTCATTTGAGTTTGAAAGTCATTTAGAGTTTTCTCAAGACTTTCGTCTGAACGAACTGTAAAGATTCTCATTTCGTCAAATTTGTCTATTAGACCATCAGAACCTTTATACTGCCCATGAAAATATACTGCGAACATAAATGCGTTAGTTCTATTTGAAAAAAAACTCTTCTAAATCCTATTGCCTTTGCATCTGAAGGACTTTGAAGCCAACGAATTGGATAGTCAAACCTGTATACTCGGGATGAAATTTCTTCATCTGAAATAGTCCTACCAGCATTTGTAAAGATATAGTCTAACGGTTTTGTATCTGCTACTTTTGTTCTTTGTTTTTCAACCTGAAGCATTTAATATATGTAAAAATATATTGTTTTAAAATGGTATGCCATTTCATATTTCTCATCTAACAAACAAGTTTCCCAACGGTCTTCTCCAACAAACTCAGCGTACATTTCAAATAAAATAAAAAAAATGTCACTTTTTTAAAATAAATTTTTTACTTCATGCAATGTTTTATTTCTGTGCCGTCTTCAAGTATGCCCCAATATTTCCTTTTCGATATTACATGAACTTCGGAAAATACCTTATCTAGCTTAAAACAGCCCATCTTTTCACCGACTAAACCCATTTCAATGAGTTTGTTGTATCCTTCTTCGTTCGTCATGAGTGCGTCAATGTTCTCATAGTAAACCTTCACTTTCGATTTGACTTCGGAGAAGAATTTGTTGTAGTTGTCAAGGACTGCTTTTGCGAACTGAGGGTAAGACCAATGTTCGACAATAGGTTTTAATGTGGTTACTAAGCCACTTTGACCTTGAGTGAATTCGTACTTCAAAACAAAAGGAGAAAACCTTTCAACAAAGTTGTCGACCTTCTCATAATGTTTACTCTTCATCTCTTGAGGTTTCTTAATGGAATATCCCCATGTCGAATTCATAAGCAATTTGAGTGTCATTGCAAGTTTGGGGTTTGAAGCTTTCCTAATATCATACAGTTGTTGTATGACTTTTCCAACTGTATAGTTCCTTCCCGGGAACTCACCATCTTCGTTTGGAATTCCAGTCGGAATATATTGGACAAACCTCATGTATGCAGCGTTAAGGTCGACATAGTATATCTTTTCATCTGAGTCGAACTTGTCGCAACCAATTGGTCCAGTTTGTGGAAATTCAAGTGAGTCTCTTATCTTCTGAGAAACTTCTTCTGTTATCTCATAAACATCGTCGAAGCAACCTGTTTCATATAAAACCTTCTGACCTAACTCAGATGCTCTCCAATACAATTTGACGTCAATTGGATGTCTCAATGGAAGTTTGTTTATAGCATCTTGAAGTTCTTGCAACCTCATTGGAAGTTCTTCTGGTTCAGGTTGGTATCCGAACAATCCAACTCCTTGTGGAATTGTGTACTTCTTTTGTACTAGAACTTTGTCTGGAACAACTTTTGGTCTTGCTAACAATGAAAAGTTTGTTTCGTCTTTTGGTACAAAAGTTTCTGTCAGCTTGTCATCTGGAATTGGTTCCAACAAACCTTTCTCGAAAAGAATGTTTACAGCTCTGACAATGTTGCACTTGCCTTTTCCGAACAATGGGTTTGTAAGACTTTCGTTCAACATGAAGTGGTTGTGGACAATTACAATCTTCAACCATGGTAAATTGAACTCAACAACATAGTCGTCATGTGAAGAACCTTTAGCTGTAGGTATGTTGACTCGGATATTGACATTTGCCAACGGTGCAATTTTTGCCAATTGACCTCTGAGAATGTACCTTGTCTTCACACATGACTCAAGATACTTCATCTTCTCTCTGTAACAAGACCAGAGTTCCTGAGACATGTAAGAATGCAAGGTTCATTGACAATTGTTTCAATTGAATTGTAAATTCCATACCTTGTCAAGTCAATGTCAGACTTATTTATGAAGGGGAAGTATCCAGCATGTTGTCTGACTGCTTGAGGGTTAGGTTGGTACCATTCGAACTTGACACTTGCAATTCCTTCAATTGCATTCAAAATGTCTGAGTCGGAGTCAACCATTTGTTCTCTCTTTGTAGTCTTGAAAGCGTCAAGAAGCATTGCAGCTGTTGTGACATTGCCATGTGCATAGTAAATGTGACCATCCAAATCTGTTATGGTCAATCTGAGATTGTGTCCTTTCTTATTTCCGTCTTGTATGGCAGCAAGTACACCCATGAAGCCTTCTTTGTTCTTTCCTTCGTCAAAGTTTACTGTAAAGGTTCGACCAGATGTAATTTGACTTCTAACTTCACGATACTTCTCATATGCATATCTTGTTCTTTCCATGGGAGCATGACCATCCTCTGCACTACCTTTTTTCCTTCTCAAAGGATGCAATTGTTCGTCATGTTTCCAAGTAGAATCTGGCAAAGCCTCGTGTCCTTCAACTTGAGGTTCACTAACATCGAAAGGCATGTCCATAAGACGTTCTTCTTTCTAACCTCTCTAGTCTGTTTGGATAATTTGCACGTGCTGTTTCCAAATCCATTTCGTAGTCAGACCAGCCAGTTTTGTCATAGACTTTTGGGTCTTCCCTTCCTATATTTAAACTTCTTCGAAACTCTCCAACCATATCTTTGCAACTCTGCTTTTTTCTAGCAGATTTTCTATCCATTCTATATGGGGGCATTTTATAAAAATAAAAAAATATTTTTTTCTTTACTTTACATAACCGCCTGCTGCCATAAGTCTTTGACGCCAACCCATACCAGCTAATGAAGGTTGACTTGGTTTAGTTTGGAAACTAAACTTTGGTTTTGGTTTATCTTCAGTTTTTGGTTTTTCTTCTTCTATCGGTTTTTCGTCACTTTTCGGTTCCTCTGACTTTACTTCACTTGCAGGAACAGTTGTGTCGTCAACATCTTCATAAATATCATATGCCATTTGTTTTTGTTTTCCTTTCAACTTTTTGTGTTTGTTGTAAAGTTTAGAATATTTCGACTCTAAGTCAATGAGATGTTTTATAATGAACTGTTGGTCAGTGAAGTAAACTTTTCCATCTGTTGTCTCGAAAGCTCCTTCAGACTTCAATATTTTATTTGTGAGAGTCTGTTTCTTTTTTGAGATACTTGCCGTTCCATTTTTATGAAAAGTGACTTTGTAGTTAGGGTTTGTATTTCCAGACCTGGCACTTTCTATTATTGAATTTTTTCTCTTCATCGGTAAGTTCTTTGACAGGTTTTGACAATGGTTCTGAACTTTTTGTTTGTGGTGTCAAATCTACCGTTTCAACTTCTTCGGTCATTTCATCTCAGTAAAAAATTTTAGTTTGGTTTGTTTTCAACTGGTTGTTGTTGTTTTTTAAGTCGGTCTAAAACTTCCTGAGGTATAGGAAGAACTTGACAAACACGTGGTGTAAACTGCTGGAAGCCGACAAATCCATCTTGAACCCATTTGTCTCAATGCTGTATGGTTCATTTCATCTCAGTAAAAAACTTTACATTCCCCACGTTTGAGGCGGTTGAGGTTGGTTATTGTTTACCCATTGTTGTGCATGGTTATATCCTCTGTTAAAGAATCTTTCACCTTGGTCCATATAGTGTCCTGCTTGGTTATAGTAGTCATTTGCTTTGTTATAATAGTTTCCTGCTTGTCTTCCTACATTGTCCATCCATCCTTGAACTTTTCCTCTTGTTTCAGGATTTGGAATAAGATTTGTTGCATCTCGTGCTACATCCCAACCTTTCTGTACAGTTTGTATAATAGGTTGTGCTTTCTCTTTAAGTATACCTAATGTACTCAAAATCTTCTTTCCAATTCCAAATGCACCTCTGGCTATTGTTCCCACTGCGGGCAAAAATCTGGATGCAACTCCTGCTAATGCGCCAAATAAACCCATTTCTTATAGGATAAAAAATGACGAATCCAAACAAGGACCCCTATGTTTCTAAAGCGACAAAAAAAGCACTCATGATAAAAATCTTTAGTTCAACACCAAATGCTTGGTTTATGGATATCTTGGAAAACATTCCGAGGTATAGAGAAGATGGACCACCATACTGGCTAATATTTGTCGGTCAAAACACAAGATACTGTGAAGCCATACCATTATGGTCCAAAAATATTTTAGATGTGAAAACTGCTTTGACAATATTCGTTGACAAATACCATCCAACAAAACTGACATCTGACTGTGAAAGTTCTTTCAAATCAGATGATGTAAAAAACTATCTGCGTTCAAAAAATGTAAACCAATATTTCATTGTCGACCAAAACCATTCTGCTCTTGGTGTCATTGACGGTTGTATAAAAATGTTAAGAGACTTAAACCAACCACAAGGTGGTGAAGCAAATGAAATGTCATATGACGACAAATATAGACACTTCTCCATGGCAAAGATGAGACAAGTTTTAAATATTTACAATAACCGTAAACAAAAAGGTTTGGGAAACCACTCCCCCGAAGAAATGAAAAACAACCCTGACTTAGAGAAAGACTATATATTTAATAATTTAGTCAAAAGAGACAAACAAGAAAGAATGCCGGGCTTCAAACTTCAGAAAGGTGACAAAGTAAAAATAGAAATACCTAAACGCGACCCATATGAAAATACTATTGACTATGACAACAATGGGAACCCGACAGGTACTCACATTCGTGTTCGTAAAAATAGAAGAAAGTATACAAGAGAATATTATGAAGTTTTAGGCAAACATGGCAAAATGTACACACTGCAAGCAGAAGATAAAACTACTATTGTCAGACCTCGTTTCAAACTTGTCAAAGTTCAAGGTGGTATACTTTCAAAGACAGTTCCTAACAAATATAAGACAACTCCTGACGAATATGCTAAAGAAGTTGAAAATGACGACTAAGCAATTCTATACCATGCGTAAACTGTCATGTAAGGTGGCATGTATTCTTTACTTTGTCCCGTTGTTTGCGTATATCCTGAAACGAAATGTGTATGGTTTCCTTCTCCCTGAGTGTCACTCCAGTAACAATTTATAGCAAACTTAACGTCGTCTTTAACATCATATCCTTTACCTTTTGTCATTCCTGACCAATCCCAATATCTATGCTTATGCCAACCTGCTTGAGATGTACTTAAATCTATGTAGTGACTGTGTGCAGGTAAATTTTCACCTGAAATTGTTTTACTTCCACCTGTTTCCTTTGAAGAGTTTGCACAATACAAAAACCTGTCGACTATTTGTTCCCATGCACCAACACCAAACATTACTTGAGGACCTCTTGCTTCCATAGATGTATAAATAGAACCTACTGGGTTCATTAAATCAAACATATGAGACATTATAGGATTGTCTCTTTTGAACTTAAAATATAGTGCAACTATTTCAGGTTTCTTCTGGTTTGTGTCAGAATATTTTTTATAATATAATCTTATGTTTTCAGGGTAGGTAAAATCTTGACTATAATATTTATTTCTGTCATCTTCATAATAGTATACTATTCTCGTTTTTTCTATTGCATTATATCTTTTATATCTATAATAATCTAAATATAATGTTAGCTTTTGTTCATCTACATGTGGTGTTCTGACGTCATCTCCATAGTCATAATAATATGGTGCTGGAGCTGGGTCAGGCAATGTCATATCTGTCATTTCATAAACTCTTAAATATTTCTTTTGTTCGTCTCCATATAAGTTTAAGTAGCAGTTGTTGTCTAATGGAACTTTAACTTGTGTACCATCATTCTTTTTATAGCTTACATACATTTCATTGTTATTTTTCGGAATGAGTTTATACCGTGTACCATTTTCTAAGGACTGTACAAACTGCCATCTAAAATATTTATTTTCTTCATTGACAGAAAAGTCACCAACAATAGTTTCAATATTTTTTGTTCCTATCAAACTTTGGTATATTTCATTGACATATGTTTTATCTGCTTTATTTTCAAGGCTAACGTTTAAGTCTGTTATTTCAGAAGATGTATGTGTATGTCCAACGGCACTTTTCCTGTTTAAGGTTTCTTGTAAGTTTGTAATATTTGCAATGGTATGTGTATGTCCAACGGCACTTTTACTGTTTAAGGTTTCTTGTAAGTCTGTTATTTCAGATATAGAATGTGTATGAGTCTTTTTAGAATATTCGTTTTCAGCTCTCGTCACTTCACTTGACATTTTATTGTCAACATATGTTTTGTCTGCTAGTTCAGGATGAGTATGTTCTTTTGTTGCATAAGCATTGTTAGCTCTTTCTTCTTCTTTTGCTATTGCATCGTCTACATATTCTTTGTCAGCTTTGTTGTCAACATCTGTTTTCAAAAGAAGTTCATTTATAGGTTTCTCGTTTAAAGTTCCTTTTGTTGGATTTATACAGACAGTATGGTTCTTATTGTCTTGAAACAGAAACTCATCTGTCATTGGGTTTATTGTCAGTTTTAAGTTTCCTTCTTTCAATGACTCAGATATCTTAGAATAGTTTGAAAAGTTTGTTGTGTTCTTATTTAGAGCTTGCATAATGAGTTGTCGGTTGTGTTGTATTTCTCTCATAGACGCTGTTTCATTTGACATTTTTATTGTAGATAAAATATGCTTCCAATAGAAAAAGAAAATTCAAGAGTTGCTACAACTAAACCATTAGATGAACTTTTTACTAATGTCGGTCAAAAGTTTGAGACAGAGACCGTAAAGCATGAAGGCTATCGTTTTGACTACCCATTAAGATGGTTAAGAGACCCATCTGTCACAAAAGCTATTGGCTTTCGTAGAATGAAGTTCATTTCAGAAGCCATACATGGTTTCCCATTTACGGTCGGTTTTGAAGTTCGATACTATAACAAAGAAAAACGTATGTATGAGAAATTTGAACAGGGAAAACTTTTACAAGTTAGTTTGCTTGTAAACTTAGAAACAACTCTTCAAGCTTTTCAAGAAAAAATAAACGATATCTATATCGAATATGCAAAACAGTATAACATTGACGAAGGAGAATACCATCTCGATATTATTTATGACAGGAAAAATGCAACTGTTAAAATCAATAGAATAGAAGACCTTGGAGAAAACGTTTATATTTCTACAAAATATAACAACTTGGCATGGTATAGATTTATGAGGATGTTAAATCAGCCTGCAGCATATCCAGTACACCCAGACTTTTATGAAGTCGAAAACCCTAATGGAACATATGAAAATGTTTTCGACCAAGATGCTATTATTGTTCATGCTTCATTTTCTGGCGCCCAAAACTCTTTCTTATGCTTGGCAAATGACTTTTACGAAAAACCTACAAAGTTATACGAACCACCAAGTGGAAGTATTTCAGACTTTCAAGTATGGTTTACTACAGATGGAAGAAAAAGAATAATTCCATTATACCATGCGTTTTACTTAGAACTTAGTTTCATATACAACTACTATCGAACGGTAAAAATATAATTTTTTAATATACCGGTTGTGGTGTTGGATTTGGTTGCCAACTAGACTGTGGTGCAGGTTCAGGCTGTTGTATAACAGGAGCTTGTTCTTCTGGTTCAGGGTCTTTAGGTATAATACCAACGAACTGACCTACCCTTTTACCAATATTTTTGACACCGTTCCAAATTCCTCTTCCTACGGTTTTTATTCCATTCCATATACCTCTTCCAACATTTCGAAAGAAGTTTCCTATCTTACTGAAGAAACCCATTTTACTATATGTAAAAATCTAATGTCCACCTAGTCTCTTACGTTTCCTGTTGAGTTCCATAGCATTCTTTAACTGGAGCTCATACATTCTGTTTCTCCTCTGGTAGAAAACATATTCTGGGTCAACTCCTGTGTTCGCGTCATCTGCATAAAGTTGTTTATATCCCACCTCAGGGTTTGTATAAAACTCTTTCCATCTCATATTTGCATACCATGGTGGCAAACCTAACGCAGCGTCATTTGACATGGCAGTTTGCATTTGTACATCTGTTGGCACTTGACCATAGTTTGCCATTGCAGTTTGTATTCTAACTTCATTTGGAATATTCTCTGGGTTTGGTTGTCCAGGTTGCTGTGCATTCGCTAAGTTCTGTGCGTCCATTTAATATTAGATAAAAATATCTCTTACGAGTACATATACTGAACATTTGCAGGCATTGGTTCATCTTCATATTCTCTGTACTTTTCTGCCACGTCAAATAAATAAATGACACAATGGAAAAAACCTAAAACAAGTAGTCCTATTTCAAACCACATTTACTTACTAATAAAATTTCTTTGTTATGACACTTTCTCCGGTTTATAGGACCTCTCTCATATTCTATCTTGTCATATCTAAACTCATAGTCATGTATGTCCTCTAACCATCTCATAACGGTTTCCAAACCACTTTTATCGGATGTAAAGTAAAAGCATGGATGGTTATGTAAAACGTCTAAAGTTTCTAAAGAGTCTCTCAAAGTCCAGTCTACTTGGTATTGAAAATCCCATGTGTTATAGAACGGCGGGTCCACTATAAAGAAAACATTTTCCTTGTCTTTATATTTTTCATACAACTCTGTCCAATGACATCTCACAAACTCTATACCCTCAATATATTTTTCTATGTCCTCTTTGAAAACATTTGTATAGTTAAGATATAAAACTTTTGACATAAGTGTTTCAATGTCATGAACTCTTATAGAACCACTATATAATAGTCTAGCAGATATACTATCCCAGTCTATATATTCTGCTTTTTTCAAAACCTCTCTCACAATATTTTTGTTATCTAATGGTATACGTTCCATCTTACCTATAGGTATCTTTTCTTTTAACTCTTTCAATATATTGTTTGTGTCTGGTATATGTTTGAGACGGTCCATATAGTTGTCGAAGTCATTGCATATAATCTTTGAGTCTGGGAATATTGTATGGCACAAATGGGATATATAGAAACTTCCACCGAACAAATCTACAAATGTTAGACCATTCGGTAGTTTCTTAAGTTCTCTCAATATAATATCTTTATATCTACTCTTATTTCCAAAGAACGGTAACGGAGGTTTTGTAAAATTCATTTATATATAATAATAAAAATGTTTTTACCCGAAAAGTGACAGAAAAGTGACAAAGCATGAAAACATATATAATTTGTGAAAAGTGAAACATTATATAATGTTTTCGACCCAGAAGAAGGCTTCTTCCCAGAAGCAATGGAGGAAGAAGAAGAGTCCTCCGAATTCACACCAGAAGACTAACAATTTTCCGAATAAAAACTTCATTTATACTAAACATCTTCGGGGCTAGAGGGCACGAAGTGCCTGGAAGCCCCACTACCTTTTTTTTTTTTAAATTCGATTATCTTTATTCAGTTATCTATTTGTTATATCCACTTATGGGTGCAATAATATTTGTCGCATAATGTACGTTTAGATAATGGGTGAAAATGAGTTGATTTTTGGAATCCTTGATCCAAAAATATTACAATCACCAATATCTTTACAACCAGGCCTTATTTCAAGTGCGATAGATAACTATGCATATTCAGATTCAATACCTCCTCATTTTGTGAAATTATTTACTTTTATAACGAAACAATTCCAAGAAATAAATGACTTAACTGTACTCCACAAAATAGCAGATATTTTAGGAAATATTGCTGGCTACAAACTTGGTATGAATGCAAGGAATGTAATCGCTATATGTGAAAATATAATGATTCGCCTTCTTTGTAGTAACGATCGTAATCACATATCGTCATCAATTAATTTCTTTAGAAAGGTTGCTCGAGTTATAGGTCCCAGATTTGTATTTCAAAATTTTATCTCTAAAAATGTTGATAATTCATCTGCGATACTAGGTATTTCTATACTATCCCACCAACTTATTGCAGATTTTCCGAGTTTTCCATTTACAATTGATGATTTTCAAGGGTGGATTTTTCCATTATTCAAAGTTCAAAGCATTGGCCCAGAACTTGTACGTTTGATAAAACTTAGGATACCCGATTTTGATTACTCCGATATTTCTTTTGTTTCAAGGCCACTCACAGTCCCAATTTCTTCCTCTAGCCCACCCAATCAAAGTAATGCTACTTTTCATCAAGCAACACCAAAAAAATGTCCAGTACATCCTCCTAAAACCGCTAGGCCCAGCCCTTTGCCAAAGCTGTATCCGAGAGGAAGTGCTCCACGAGTTTCCATTATTTGCGACGAACGAAGGCCTCCAAAAACAGCCCAAAGACAAAGCCAGCTTCAACTAAAAGATACATCTATTATCTACAAAATGACTGGACGGCAGAAAGAAGTCAGAGAGTTTGTTGACAATCCATTTAATGAAGAAGAAGATGTTCAGACCATTTACAGTAAAAGTATAACTAATGTTAGCAGTGAAGATTGGGAATTGCGCTCCCAAGGATATAACAACTTGCGCAGAATACTTCGCTATAGCAATGAAACTTTCTCATCAGATGACATACACAAGGTTGTTACTCAATCTCTTGTTGACATAGACAGCGTCAAAAGTGCTCTTTGTATGTCCTCCGTGAGTTTCTTAAGCGAAATTGTGGATGTGAAATCTGGCGAGATGGAATCAGAAATTGGAAAGATTATTCCTATTTTGGTGAAAAAAGTTTCCCAATGTGGCCAATTCCTGGAAAAATCTCTTGAAGCCTTCTTTGAGATTTGTGTCAACAAAATTAATGGAAGGAAGCTTGTTAAGTCAGTAATTAGCCCTCTTTCACAAAACAAAAGTCCTAAATCACAGCTTTGCTGTATGAAGTTGATAAATGATTCGATAAAAAAAAATTATAGCTCAGGAGATATACTTTTCCCGAAAAATTCAAACGATTTAGGACAAATTTTGAATTTGCTTGTTCGATTTAGCGAAGGATCTACACAAGAGGTAAGAGACTCTGCAAAAAAGTCACTCCGAATTCTCTCTTCGATGTATTCTGACTCTTTTCAACAGATAGTTCAAAAAGCACTTTCTGTAACAGATATCTCTATCCTCAATAAAGTTATATATAGTCAATGAAAATATATATATGTGTATGTAAAATGATATTTTTATCTTAATCATGGATTTATAAAAAGAATTTTTTTTCTTTATGATGCAATTTTAGATAAGAGATTTCTTTTCAACCGAATAAAAAAAAATATTTCATTCAATCAAATAATTAAATAAAAATCACTTTATATAATATATTAAAAAGGCACACATTTACAAATATAAAACCGGACTCGTTCAGAGAAAATATTATCATAAGATTATTTTCTGGTTATTTTTTCATAATTTCATCCAGCTTGATTTTAATTGATATCTTTAATTTTATTTAATCTTTTTGAATTGAATTCTGAATTTATTTTCAATTCATTAATTGAAAAATTGAAATAGTTTCATTTATTTTAATTATTATTTATTAATTAATAATTTAAAATTTACGAAGAATTTATTTAAATCATTTAAAAAATGACGCGAAAACGCATCATAGCAATATATCTTTAATAAGAGGTCTTATTAGGTTCTCTACGCTTTTTGCATGTTTCATTGTGTTAATTTTTTGAAAGGATCTATTCATTTTTTTGATAAAATGTTTCCAATCTTATTCACCTATGTTGCATCAGTTGATTTTGAAAATATTTGTGATCTCAAGTGTTTCATACAATCAATGGTTTTTCCCCTTGACGATGTTTCAATTGGTGGTGGTATTGGAGCTCGAGATATGAAATTATATTCTGTTTCTATCAATGATTTCTCATTCGAAGAAGATCCAACAAGTGATTTAAATTTTTTTAAAGTGGCAGTTAAATGCGACGCAACATTGTCTGGAACTTATTATGATTTATTGAGTTCTGGCTATATTACTGCAATAGCAACTGGCTGTACATTCACACTCGGGATGTATTTTATTAGAGACTCTGATGGGTTCGTTGAAGAAATAAAAATTGCACCTTATCCATATTGTAACTATCACATTCAAGATTTAGATATCAAAACAAATCACATAGGTTTGAATATATTAAGACCAGTAATTAGTGATGTGAGAAATTTATTTCAAACTGCAATTTGTAATGAAATTCAGAAACTTGGAACAAATTTGACTGAAATGATTTAACAAGACAGAACTTAAATGGCTCTGAACCGTTAAATATCCCTATTAATGGCCAAATGATCAAATTAGATTCAAATGTAATCTTTAAAGCTCTCAATTATATTACCAAAAATTTGATTGAAAACAATGGACCATTTGATTTCAACAACATTTTCGCTCGTATTACTGACAACACTGGTAAATTCACTTTGTCAAATTTATTAAATGTGACAAATCAAATGTCATCTTTCTTTAATTTTACTCCTATATTTGATATTCCAATTCCATCCATCAACTCCAACATGACTCTAATACTTGATGATTTCTATATAGATGGTTTAAACACATTCAAGGATCTAAAGTTGCTTCGCATTGTTGATAACTATGAATTATCCACAAATATTAATCTATTACACTTTGAAATGGGGATTTCCATGTCATTCTTGGTAAAAAATGATGCATTCGAGGATTTTATTCTTGGTCAAAAAATTTCCGCAAGCATTACTATTGATAATAATAAACTAGGCTTTATTGCCCAAATTGGTCTTCCCAAAGGGCGAGGTAGAAATTACTCTAACAAGCAATGCATGGATATTAACTGTATTGGGGCGTTATTTAGCAAAGAATCAACGGCCATTTCAAATATTAATATCTCCACTAGATTATCAAATGCTTCATTTTCTCTTACAACAGGTCAGCTGGGAGAAAGACTCAATGAAGCCATTAATAATCTACTTAGATATATTTCAAATCACTTTGGAAATTTCACTGGCGCTTTCCTCACAGGGATGATCCATGACAAAGTCCTCCCAACCGTGAACAATTTGATCACAGAGGCAATTGGGAACTCTTCATGTGCAGATAATCCCAATTGATAAGAAATCAACAATAATTTCGGTCTTATTCTTAGGTGGAGTTGGTGCAGGATTATCTATCTTTGTAATATTTTTTGCGTCTCGTCTGGATTTTTGCAAGAAATTCTTCAGGACTGATGAGCAGGCAAGTTTATTAATGACTCCAAAACTTCCACTATTATTCAGATTATCAATTCCTATAATTTTACTCTTGGTGTTTGCACTTTTTATTTCATCGAATACAGGTGTTGGTGCTAGTGTTTTTGCAAAAATATATTTAGGTAGTGGTAAGCGCATTGGTCTTCCTTCATTGTTCGATTTTGGCTTGATAAACTCGATTATGGACATGTGGTCTTCAGGGTCCTATGTTTTAGCTGTCTTGAGTTAGTATGGTTAACTTGGGTACGGCGGCACTGCGTTCCACCTTACCCAACTTAACCTTAAATATTTACAAAACCGTCTGACTTCACTAATGACTTCACTAACGACTTCACTAACATTTTCACTAACGAACTCACTAATGTAAAAATAAACGTTCTCACTATCGTTCTCACTACCGACTTCACTAATGTTCTCATAAATTTTCCTCAATATCTTCATCATCAGTGTTAACCCTATTGTAATCATACTTGAAGCCATAAACTTTCTCTAACTTCTTAACGTACAATTTACATAACTTACCTTCGTCATCATATGGTTTAATGATATAACTATTTCTATCTTTATACACAGTCAATGAAAAGTCAACTGGTCTCGGATGTATTTGAAAGAACATGTTATGCTCAGGAAGGAAGAATAAATGTTTAAATGTATGTTTGTTATATGTTTTGATTTGTATGAGTTGCTTTTGTTCTGTCATTTATATAAAAATAAAATAAAAAAATAAAATAAAAAATAAACTTAAAAATTAATGATATCACCACCCTCACACGTATGAAAACATCCATTTAAATTTAGGGTAGAAGGTTAGATCTAACCTCATTTCTACCCTCATTTCTAACCTCATTTCTACCTTGTTGAATTCATTGCTTTATAACTCTCTTCCTTGGTTTCTTTTTAGTTGCTTTCTTCACGTCTGTCTCCAACTTGACTGTCTTTCTTCTTCGGCCGTAATGATACCAGTTACTTCCACCAGTCAATGGGTCAAATGGTCTTTCGTAAGGGTTTCCATACATTCCATAAGGTCCGTATGGATAAACTACTGGTGGAGAAGAAACATTTTCTTTAGTTCCATCGACTCTATTTAAATGCATTGTTTCACCTTTCATCTGGTCATTAAAGTCTTTTGCGTGTTTTGCAAACTCATCGTCCTTTCCTAAAGCATTTTCTGACTCAGTCGCAACCAAATTGGATGCTTTATTTATGAGCCCTATTTTATTTAATCTTAACTTCTTTGCAACCCAGCCTCCAATCTTTCCTTTATTTGCATCTAATGTCTTCGAAACCCTTCCTCCACTCATTTTATTTACTGCGTCATAAGCTCCAAGTGCTTTTGCTCCAAATGCTAATGCTTTTGTTCCCATTGCGCCTAAAGCTGCCCAAGCTACCATTTACCCCATATTAAAATCATCTCTCTTCAATATTATCTCATAAAAGTTCTCGTTACTGGAGAAAGTCAATGAAACATAAGCGTTCTCACGGGCTTCGCCCTCACCGCTTTGCGGTCTATCTAACTTCTTTCTTATATCATCTATACGCTTCAAAATGTCTGAACAATTGCTAACATCTTCTACAACAGTTATTTCATCATGAATGACCTTCAAGAACAAGCTCATTTAATATGCTATTAAAATCATCTCAATAATGAGTCCATCCTTTCCATCTTTAGGTAGCACAACATCTTTCATTGAAGAAGGTTCGACAAGTCTTATGTTAAACTTACTGACAAAGTTTGTTATACTATAATGCTTCGGCGGCGAATACATGTAGTTTGAAAGACATAATATAGATTCTTCAGCAAATTCACTTATACTGGATTTTATAACAATGTTCTCACGAGACCAAATACCACCAATTGACAATCTTGTAAGCAATCCTGCTGAACCTTCAACTGTAAACGTCGATGGTAACATTCCACGAAGGTCATCTATTGACATCGTTGAGTCACTGTATTTAAATATTTTCTTAAAGCAATCGTCATTATCTAACCATGCAATAGCTTTGAAGTTTTCATTCGAATATACATCTGCTTCATTAAATGTAAATCCTGACTTCTTTGCAGAGATGACTTTAAAATCTATTGAGTTTGTTTCAAAATTATATGCTATGGTAACTTCTGAAGGTAATGGATGTCCTTCCGCAGTCAGTTGTTCTCTCACTACCGTTTGAAGCTTTGTGTTAAAAACTTTCATGTCATCTCCTGTGTCTAGGTTCACATACACAGCAACAGGGAAACTATCTTGCTTCTTTGTTTCATCATTATATCTCAAAACATTAAAGTTCTTCAATAATATTGTTCTTCCTGCTGGAATACTTCGAACCTGTCTGATTTCAATAGCTTTCTCACCTCCTACATACTCTACCCAGTGCCTTGGATATTCATAAGTATACTGACTTTCTTGAATTTTGGTAGGTTTCATCATAACGTGTTCATAGTATATCTTTATACTCTTGTCAGTTAGACTCGGTGCTATGTTCTGAATATTTCTGACTTGCATTTTTAATGGAGATAAAATGAAGCATTTAATACATGACGTAGATGAAGACATGAATGAAACTACAGACAAACTTAACTCTTCTCTCATTCTTCCTTTCAGTAAGGACTATGAGTTCTGTTCAAATGGTGTTTATTTCTATTGTGGAAAGATGGGTTCAGGTAAGACATTTAACCTCATTCGTCATATACTCATAACAGAGCGTTTAGGAAACGACTCTTACTATGACCAAATCATTATATCAGCAACTTCAGACTCTATGGATTCAACAGCGAAAACATTTATGTCAAAAGTTCAAGCCTCTGTCGTTAAAGTTTCAGACAGTGAACTCATTGAATTTCTTCAACGTTACATTCGACGTAAGAGGAAATATTATGCCATTGTTGAATTTATACAGTCAGGAATGCAAAAGACTTCAGAAGAGATGGAAAGAATTATTGACAAACACCACTTACGTCAATACTCAGGAGTTTACGATATGAAACGACTGACAAACTACATTCTATCAAAACTTTCAAAATACCCCTTCAAAAAGTATCCTTCAAACACTCTGCTCGTTTGTGACGACTTCGCCGGAAAAGGTTTAGTGTCAAAGCCTGACTCACCATTAGCTAACATCATTACTAAAGTCAGACATTACCACTTAACTGTAGCAATACTTATGCAAACATGGCGTTTTCTTGCTTTAAACATAAAACGTCTCATAACTGACTTCGTTATCTTTCAAGGTTTCTCACGTTATGATATTGAACTCATTTGGAAACAGTCAGGTATAACATTACCTTTTGAAGAAATTTGGGAAGCATATAAGTCTCTCATCTCTCCTCGTTCATACCTTGAGATTCATATCATGACTAATACCATTAAAGTCAAAAATATTCCATGGGAACGACCAACATTGTTTTAAAGTTTAACCTTCAATTGACTGATGGTAAACAAATTCCATGCATCTCTGTCGCCATTTCTGTTAATATTTTTGCTGTCATTCATATCATCCACTTCCCATCCGTTAGCTTTTGAGGATATGTGTTAGAATAGCTGTTCTTAAATGAAGGCTTCTCTCCCTTGAGAGCATAAACTCTATAACTTTCTGCATACTTTATGTTTGAACCTCCTGAGCCATCATTGACATAAATTTTTATAGGCTTCCACCCTTTGTTCATGTTCCTGCTTCTTCCCTTAGCTCTTTTGTTCAGTAGTTCTACATCTTTATACACAGCACCTGTCTCAGTGAATTCAACAATATTTTCATTCGTTAGCTTTACATTCAAACCCTTGTCGAGTATATTGTTCATTTCATACATATAAAAGGTTTTTATTCTATATGAAATGAGAAGCAAATCCATCTTAGCTGGTGCCGTTAATGTTCCAATTGAACCAACATCAAATGTTGACTCACGAACGACAAACAATATTGTCATAAAGAACTATAGTTCAGAGTGTTTGAAAGAAAAAGAACCAGAGCTGAAATCCGTGAATTTAAACACAGCTTCAAACGCTAACGCTACATCAGATGTTAAGTTAGAGTATCCACCACTGGACCAAATTCTTTCAAGAGAAGCCAACGACAATCCTTACACAAATGTTCAAACAAATCCTTCAGATAACGTAGACCATTACCTTCTTCAGTTATACCAAACAATTTTACTCAAAGACGATAAGAAGCTTTTGACAAATCTTATAGTAGAACCAAATAATTCTAACAAAGGAGGACCTTGAAAATGTTATCTCACGAATAACAGGGAAACAATGTGTCATTGACTATCTCGACCCTGAAATCGAATGCTGTGGTCAAACGCCACCATTCATGAAAATAGGTAAATCCGCATCATTGAAACACCAGGAACTACAGGAGTTGAGTTTAAGTATAAATATTCGAACGAGTATACAAAACTTTCAACAGAATATAAACTTTGCTTGAAATATGTTTTAGTAAATTAAAGCAATTTGTAATATCTATCCAAAACTTCTTCAACAGTATCGAACTCATCTTCATAATGCAAACCTAATCTTATTGACTTGGTGCAGTTTTCACTAACACAATATTTTTCTGTTCTCTTGACTGACATAACTAACTCATTTGTTTCATCAAACAGCAACAACCAAAGTTCATGACCTAATACATAACATTCATACTTTATATTTTTAGCTCTGAGTTCTCTTGTAAGCTGTTGCATTTAATATTTTCTAAAAAGTCAACTTCAACAGTCATTCGCACTGGTGCCTTCAGTTCTACAGGCTCTCCTTGAAAGTCAACAAGTCTGAATTGCATGTCTTTCAAATTATGAGGACTAATGCGAACCCATTTACCTAAATGAGTTGCTATGACAGGAACGTTTGGAATGAACATTGAATTTACTTCATAACAGAAAGATTTATACTCTACTGAACCTTTACTATTAACTCCTGAAATGCCTGTGACATTAGCTATTTTAGACTCAATGTATAAACAATTGCCATAACATACGTATGGAACAGATTTCATCTCAATCGTTTTGTCAACACTTTTCAAAGGAAATGTCATATGGTATGCTCCTAAAAGAAGTTGAACTCTATGACTCATTCGTGTTATCTTGAACTCTTTCTTGCTACTGAACTTCAATGTTCCCTCAGAAGAGAGTTCGACATCTATGTTGTCAATAGTTTCTTCATTTATGAGAGTATCTATGACTCCAGCAATTTTATCTATTCTATACCCAGCTCTGTTAGGAAATGTTATAAAACTTCTTTTGTCATCTATTTCAATCTCTATGAAATCTGTTTCATCTGTTATGACAAAAGTTGCGATAGTATTGAAGTCAACAACTCTGAAAGCAAGTGCTTCATTCTGAAGACCTAAGTTTGTTTGTAGCTTTACTGTCCCGTATTCGTTTGGGTCTGTACTTTGCAAATAGAACAACATTTTATTCTCATTAAAATATGACTATTGCTGCATATGCGTATGAAACAAATGAAGCAAGAAGAGCACATGAACTAGTAAACGAAAACTCAACTTTAACCATTGAAGGCAATGATTTAGTCATTGACGATGGAAAAACTAAAAAAGTCATTGATTTCGATACTTTTAACACTTATGACCCATTCATTACAATAAGTAAAGTTCCTATCATAAATGATGGAACGGTGCAATATATAAATTCTACAGTAGATGCCTCATTAGTGAAAGTATTAAATGTTCTCATTGAATTGTTAAAGAGCTTTCGATTTGACGACAACATTAAATGCTTAAAGAATTTAGTCATGAATGAGAAACAAATTCTTGGCGTTGCTGGTAGCAGTAATGATGTACACCTTATGACATTAGAATATTATAACGAACATAAAGATGAACTGAAAGGAGAGAAGGGTGACACCGGACCTCAAGGACCTCAAGGACCACAAGGAATAAGGAATACAAGGAATACAAGGAATACAAGGAATACAAGGACCTCAAGGCGAGAACGGTTTGGATGGTGTAGATGGAAAGGATGGAAAAACTGCTAAATCATGGATATGGAACCTTATAAATACTGGTTTAACAGCTGCTTCATATGGAGTTCTTCAATACCAAATCGGAAAGATATGGGCGGTACTTGGTGAAGAAGTTTTAAATGACGTTAAAAATGCTTTGAACTTCATTTCAAATGGTTCGGATACTATTAAAACTTTATCTGGTTGGATGCAAGAAACAAGGAGTCAAATAGATACTGTAAGACGTATAGCAAACAATGCACGTACGGGATTGGATACTTTACGACAAGCACAAAATACACTAAAGGAAGCAAATGATATTCTTGGCTCAGTATCAGACATGCATGAAGATTGGCTTAAAGGTATTGACAAATCTTTAAAAAATCACAGTCAGTCTATTGCTGACTACAAGAAAAGTATAGATTTTTTACATAGTGCTATGGACGTACATGATGGAAGCATAAGGAACTTACTTAATGCTAACAATAACTTACCAGGAACTATTAAAGCATTTATAAAGTCCTTTGTAAAACCTGGTGCTCTAACATTTAGGTCTTTGAGAGCAAGAGCATTGAAGTCAAGAGATGCAGAAACTCCAACAGAACCTACAGAAGGAACTGAAACAACAGAAACTCCAGAAGAACCACCAAAACCAACAGCTAATGAAATATTGTTCGAATATTTTCCAAGGTACTCTGTTCTCATTGCATACATTCAAGAAATACTTAAGAAAGCAGACTTGACTTTAGGAGATGATGAAAGTTCTGTATATCTTTCGTTCCAGTTTCAAATAGCAGAACTTTTGAGACAGATATGCTTAATGTATGACAACATCTCTGATTTCACAAGATATGATGACGACCATGACCCCGAACACGGTGAAGAAGAAGTTTTACAAACATCCATTAAGACAGGAAAGGTTTTAACACAAAGTCTCATTATTGACACCAAAGATGGTGAAGTGGATGTTCTTCAAGAGCTGAAGAAAAATACTTCTGGGAGGTGGTGGTAGGCATGAACTTGAAATAAATGAGATAGAAGAGAAATTAGCCGAAAAAGCAGATAAAGAACATAAACACAATATCTCCGATATAAATGAACTTCAAGCTACATTAAATAGTAAAGCGGACAAAAATGAACTTGACGCAATGAACAAAGTTTTGAAATCTCATAAACACAACATCTCCGATATAAATGAACTTCAAGCTACATTAGACAGTAAAGCTGACAAGAACCATACACATAAATCCTTCACTACTGTTAGAGCAGACGACATAATACTGAACTTTGACCTTGGTTCAAGTGCACCATTAGAAAATCCAAGTACAAGCGTAAAAGATACTCTTAACAATTTAGATAAGAGTTGCAGGAATATTGAAAGTCATGCCAGAAACTTTGAAGCACATGAACTACCAACAATGTTAGATAAGAAAGCTGACAAGAACCATACACATAAATCCTTCACTACTGTTAGAGCAGACGACATAATATTGAACTTTGACCTTGGTTCAAGTGCACCATTAGAAAATCCAAGTACAAGCGTAAAAAACTCTTAACAATTTAGATAAGAGTTGCAGGAATATCGAAGATCATGCCAAGAAACTTTGAAGCATATGAACTACCCGCAATGTTAGATAAGAAAGCAGACAAAACAGAGCTTCAAACATTAAAGACTCAGATTCTTGAAACATTATATCTTATAGGTTCTATTTATACGTCAATGAATTCAACAAATCCAGAAAAGTTTTAGGTTTTGGTACTTGGGAACAGATTGTAGACAAATTCTTATACTGTGCTAACTCTTCAAAGCAAACAGGAGGTCGAAGAAAAATTACTGAAGCAAACTTACCTGCGCACACTCATACAGGAACTACAAACTTTTCTGGCGACCATAGCCACTCATTAAGAGACCATCCATTATACAACTCAGAATATAAAGCTGGCAATGACGTTTTATCTCCATCTTAAACAATGCAGCAAAAAAGACTTTTCGACCAACTGAACCAGGAGGAAATCATGTCCATACTTCACAACAAATCCAACAGGCTCGGGTGCAGATTATATGCCCACCATTTATGACTGTATTCGCATGGTATAGAGTTCAATGAACGCGCTTGAGCCTAGAATAAAATCTTTAATTTTACATAAATGAGCTTGAAAGAAGTATTCGAACAACATCCATGGAGGTCATTTAAGAAGTTCAATGAAGCTGCAAAAGATCGGGGATTTACTAACAGAGCTGAAGTGAAAAGGTCTTTGACAAAAATGTTGTACATCAAACAAAAATAAACCCTTACGACTACTTTTTACCAATTTACTCCATCACTCCTGACGCATACCAATTTGACACTCTCTCATTCAAAGCAGAAAAGGAGACATAAACCATTCCTCATCTTCATTAATGTTAACACTCGTAAAGCATATGCATATCCAATGAAAAATAAAGGAACTCGTGAAGTGTTAAGAGTTTACAAAAGTTTGTAGCAGAACATAGCCCAAGTACTTTAACATCAGACAAGACAGTGCATACCTCAGCAACGAAATCACAGATTTTCTCATTAAGCATAACATAACTCACTACACTACTGAAGACCATAACCATAACATACTCGGCATCATAAACCGCTTCATAAGGACTCTCAGAGATTTAAACCAAGAGCGAGACTTTATCGAAGAAACAATGAAACATTTTCTCGAAGTATATAATTCCTCAACACATTCTACAACAGACATACACCAAATTCAATGACACAACAACAAGAGAAAATATATACAAAAGAAACGAAGTCAAACACAAAATATCAGAAATTCAACACAATTTACCCTCATTCCTGGTACAAAGTTCGTGTAGTCTTGACGACAAACCGTTGACAAAGAAACGTTTAAGGTTAAGTAGAAACTATTATATCGTAGACTCTACGCAAGGTAATGGATATCTTATAAAAGCTGCCGACGACTCTATTGCGTTTTACCTCGACATAAATTAGTCGAAAGTAGTAATGGCAAACTTGCTGAAACCATTGACGAAGCAAAGCGAGGAGTGGTTATTGAAAACTTGACTATAACATAAACGATGACACTTATAAAGTAAGATATTGAAGGAGGCGTTGAAGATGTTATACCATCTAAGAACTTGAGAGAGTCAAAGCCAACACATCTGGGACCATTAGAGCGGGAGTATTGGAAAGACAAAAACATGCCAGAAAGAATAAGAAAATTCTTCTAAACTTTTTCGTTGGATGTAAATCAGACATGAATGAGAACAGTCATGATATCATTAATGGTACCATTTATTTTAACATAAAGACGCAAAGCGGCGAGGACGAAGTCCATGACCAAAAATATGTTTAGGGTAGATGGTTAGATCTAACCTCATTTCTACCCTCATTTCTACCCTCATTTCTACCCTCTTGAATTTTCATGAATTTTCCCGAAATAAAAAATAAAGTTAGTTTTATTTTATTTATTTTGTATTTTTTTGTATGTAAAGACATGATTTCAGGGATTTTTTTGACGAAGTGTCAATCTTCACTTCGTCAAAAAATAACAGTTATCTAATGAAAAAGTGTCATTTTTTGTATTTTTTGTATGTAAAGACAATGATTTCAGGATTTTTTGACGAAGTGTCAATCTTCACTTCGTCAAAAAATAACAGTTATCTAATGAAAAAGTGTCATTTTTTTTGTATTTGACGAGAATGTCGGGTAGATGGTTAGATCTAACCTCATTTCTAACCTCATTTCTACCCTCTTGAATTTGTCAAGACTTCTTCGTAAATGTTTTGTCAAGACTTCTTCGTAAATGTTTTTTCACCTCTTTTTTCACCTCTTGAATTTTCATGACTTCTTCGTAAATGTTTTGTCAAGACTTCTTCGTAATGAGTGTAAAGGACCCAAAAATAATGTTTAGGTGAAGAGGTTAGATCTAACCTCATTTCTACCCTCATTTCTACCCTCTTGAATTTTCATGACTTCTTCGTAAATGTTTTGTCAAGACTTCTTCGTAATGAGTGTAAAGGACCCAAAAATATATTTTAGGGTAGATGGTTAGATCTAACCTCATTTCTACCCTCATTTCTACCCTCTTGAATTTTCATGAATTTTCCCGAAATAAAAAATAAAGTTAGTTTTATTTTTTTTATTTTTTTTATTTTGTATGTAAAGATATGATTTCAACAATCGGCACAACAGCAATACAAACAACTACAGCACCAAACTCGTTAGTCATGAATCCAACATCTATGTTAGTAGAGATGAAAAGCTTCATTCCTTCTTCATATACTTTTGAAACAGAAATCCAGAAGATAAAGCAAGAACTTTTAACAAGTAATTTAGACTGTAGTGCGAAAGATGAAACAAATGAACAGTATCTTTATGAAATGCAGGACATTATTGACCATTTACCTAAACTACCTGAAATCCAACAACAAAAACTCACTATTCCTGAATTCGACGAAATTGAAGTGAAACCAACTGACTCAGTAGAAATAAAGAAGTTCATTCGTAAGGTAAACTATGAGTTTCTAGGATTTCATTGCAACCATAAGGTTATGGACAAAGATTGCGACATGGTATATAAGAATGTTTCTGACATATATAAATCTGAAGAATTTAAGACCTACGACAACTTTGTTTCGTTAGTTGCTGAATGTGTATGGCAGATAAGAGATGAAGATAGAAGAGGTAAAGTATGGAACAAACAAATAAGACCCGCTATGTTTGAGATGAAGAGAGCAATTGACGCTTTAGTTGTTTTAGCTGGTTTTATTTCAATGTATAACGCAAAAATGAACCCGCAATGTTCTAAATGTAAAGCAGCAATGAGGAGATATAACTACTCCGTCAAAGAGATAGAAAGAATGAGAAACGACTATGCAGACTTAAAGAAAGAAGCAGAAAAACCAGCAGAAGATAAAATGGACATGTTAGAATTTCTGAACAAAAACTATCCAACAGCAGAAGATTTCCTTCTATCTGACGTCAAGAAGAAATATAAAGAAACTTTCGGTATCGTTAAAACTTTTGACATACTGACAGAAGAAATAGAAGCTACGAAACTGTTTAGGATTTCAAATATACATCGTACAATTCATGTAAAACGGTTGTGAAAAAACAGGTGAAAAAAGAGGGTAGAAATGAGGTTAGATCTAACCTTCTACCCTAAACATTATTTTTGCTGAATTCAGCAACAAAAATCGTGAATTTCCTTAAGACAGAAAAAATAAAGTTAGTTTTATTTTTATTTATTTTTTTATTTTGTATGTAAAGACATATATGTCAAACATTGAGTTTGAAACAGTTAGAAAGATAGACAATGACACCAAATTGGTTAGAATAGGTGATTTAAACGTAAGATACTCAAAGAAATACAACAAATATTCTTTGTCAGACATTATATTTCCATCTGGAAAGAAAACACACGACTGGGTTAGAAATGCTTCAACTCAGAAAATTTTGACAAGAAATCCTGAGCTTATGATATCAGTAAGATTCTATGGAACTACAGCATATCTCATCGACAAAAGTCTTATACCAATAGTTTTGTTATGGATTGACCCAGTTGTTGGATATAACTTCATAACTTATGGTTCATTCGATACGGAACGTTGCAGTGAAGGCTTACTTTACATCGTTCAGAAACCGAAGGACTTCAACACAAAAAGATATAAGATAGGAAGGACATATAATATAACTCAAAGATATGACAGTACAGTCAATAGAGTCAAGGTTGTGTTCGTTAATGATATGAGAGCCGCAGAAACAGAACTACTCGAAAAGTTTGAGAAAATGTATGGTGCTCCCATAAAAGGTAAAGAAACGTTTGAAGTAGATGAGATAGATAAAGCTATAAAATTATTTGACGAAGTTGCTGAAAAATACATGTAAAGCGTTTATTTTTGGTCTTTTGTGAAAGATAGAAAAAATAACGCTAATTTTATTTTTATTTATTTTTTTATTTTGTATGTAAAGACAGATATGTCAACAACAGAGAACACAACAACTGCTATCGTTCATGAAGCCATAAATGAAGAATACGAATACATACAGTATAACACAATTGAGACTCATTCGTTCAGTCAAAGATGACATGTACCAAATGCAAAGTATAATGAATGCTCTTCTTTCTACAAAGCAAGCATATCATTGGTTTGAAAACCAACAGGCAAAAGAACTTTTAGAAGAATTTCCTCATATGATTGCTTCCCTCGGAAAACCGAGGGAAGAGATTCCGTACGAAAATCGCAAGAATTTGGCACCTGGTTTGAAAGGTTATTATGTTCATAGACTTCTTGTAAATGCTGTAGCAATGTGGGCTTCACCTCGTTATGCTTGTTATATTTTCATGATGTTAGATGAACTATATAAAGCAGAACGTGGAGAGATGGAAAAGAAACTTCAAGCAAAAGATGAAGTCATTGAATCCAAAGACAAAAGCATACAGAAAAGAATACCACGTTCAGTACCAAAAGGAAAGGAAAAGAGTTTATAAGTATATGATTTACGCTGAAGAGTTGGAGAAAGAAGAAGATAGAGATATGGTTATGTTGCATTTAGTCAGAAGAAATAACAAAAGCTTTTACGACCTTGCTAAGATTTACAAATCTGACAGAAACTGGTTCTATCGTGAAAACTTACCGATTTCAATGACACCGAATGAGCAAATAAAGGAAATTGTCAAAAATACTCTTCCTCAAACACACTATGACATCAAAGGTTGCACAATACTTACATTCAAAGAAGACTTACCATTACTGAAGGAAAAGATAACAGAATATTTCGACAACTTCAAAGAGGAAGAATAAAAAATCTAAGCTAATTTTATTTTTTTATAAAATTTTATCTCATATGAAAGAACATGAATTTAGAATATTCGGAACTCATGACAGAAGAAGAGAACGAACAACATGTAAAAGATTATGCAAAATTTCTGAAGACATACAAAGCATTTAAACAATATCTAAATGCTTCTAAAGATTATGCAAAATTTCTGAAGGTATATAAAGCTTATGAAAAAGCGTATGAAAAGTTTATACATTGGGGAATTGTTGTAAAATATCCATATGAAGACTAACAAAAAATATATTTTTGCTTAAATAGCTTCAGGGTCTATTTCTTCAACCATTTCACTTCCTTCGTCAATGTCAATAGAAGCTTCTTCAACCTTTGGTAAGAATTTCTGTATAACATCTTTGTTCGTTATTGTCTTCAGAGATGAAGGATAATATTTCACATTTGTTTCACCCTTCTTATATTCTTTCTGTTCGGAAAGATTTAAAGCAATACTGAAGAAGTCAATGTTAGAGTTCTTTATAACAGTATAATGAGTATCTTTGACATTCACGAAGAAACTCTTTTGTTTCAAAACTACTGCTAACTCTTGTGAAGTATAACGTTTGCGGTCAATGACAATAGCTAATGGTCTGACATACTGACCAAACTTAGATTCTTTCACAAACTTCTTGTTAAAGATAACATTAACGTTTGAAGCACCATTGAACTCATTCTTGATGGCAGTAGCGAGAGCATTGTATGAAAAGAACTTGCAATCTTGCATGTGTTTCATTAAAAATAAAAATATTAAATTATTTGAAAAATAACTTTAAAAAATCTAATCTAATTTTTCAAAAAAATTTTTTTATTTCCTACTAAAGATGTATCGGAAGTTGTCTAAGTTAGAACACTCGGAAATAAAACAACTTCTTACAGAAGCTAATATAGATGTTGCAAAGCATTACGCAACAAACAAAAAAGCACTCGCTGACATCCTCAATGACTATAATGGTGCAATAAGTTATGATAGAATTCATGAGTCATAAAGCCGCAACGCGGCGAGGACGAAGTTCATGCAATAGCATTTCCTTTAAATGACATTGCTATTGACTTATATCATAGACGTTCAGTACCTCATGAAGTAAGCGTGAGATGTTTGACATAACAAAATGCAAACGTTGGTGAAACAAGAAGAAGAGACGACACACTGAAACAACAGAGAAGAGAGATTTTAAAAGTGCTATAGAACAAGTTCGCAAAGCTAATAATGTCATTCGTTCCATTGACGACAAACCAAAAGAAGGTGAGAGATGGTTAAAGAAAGATGAAGAGAATAGGAAGAGAAATGTGAAGTCAGGCAATAGACTCATTGACTTTAACATCGAAGCTTTAGATGAACCAAACAGAGACTACTTACACACAAACATTTCGGTAAGGTTTTCATGAGACTCTTAGAGAAAATTAAAATAAACTCACAACAGAGATGGATGGTATGTTATAAACTTGGTGGAAAGTATGAATGTTCTACGTTAAACCTCAATAATATTGGAACATTACTACATCAGCTCTTGAAGGAGAACTTTATATCAGAGATAGAAAGCAAATGCTGCAGGTATTGTTGAAATGCACTATGACTTCTTCTGACAAACATAAAGAATCTTACCGAAATAAAGATGTATGATTTAACAGAATATGAAGGCTTAACGATGTCAGATGTAAAGAAAGGCAAACCAAAAAAGAGACCATATAGAGATGAAAGCACACTGACAAATGACCAGAAAGCCATTTTGGAAGCTCTTAAGCAAACAGGAAACCCAGCACTTATAGAAAGCTTTTGGAAAGATAATGGTGAAAGAAGTTTTATAAGAAGAGAAGCGGTCAGTTCTGGAAGTATCTTTGCACATTACCTATAAATCTTGAACGCTACCAAATTCTTCAATGAACTGAACAAAAGAACTGCAGCACTTATGACAGAAGACAATTGTTTCGTTTATGCTTGCATTCAAGCTGGAGTAGATGAAGAAACTATTGACCACATGAGAGAAGTCATTCGTGTTAGAGACTTTCCTCAAAGTAAAGTACAAGAAATTTCTGACGCAACAAGTATAGCATTTAATGTTACCATTGGTTATTTCAATGACTCAAGACATAATGAAATAAAGAGATACATACCAAAAAGAATGTGAAACTGCTCGAACTATTGACTTACTTCTTGTTGAAGACCACTACATGCTAAACGAAAGATTACCAATGACAACATATTTCATTCGCAACTATATAGAAATCTTGAAGGAGTGTGGTGGAATGAACATTGAGAAACAAATGAAGATTTATACAAAGAGAGATGGTAAATACATTGTTCGCATGGATAGAACAACACCGTTATGGGATGTTATGAAAACATTGTGGGAGTGCAAATATTTTGAACCTATTTCTTATGGAGAACTTTTCACATATACGACTGACTTATATAAACAGAACCTTGCACCATTTAAAGATTTGACATATGCTCCAAAGTATTGTGTACAACTGAAGAAGAAAGCAGAGTCAAAAGAAGTAAATAAAGCTAAATGTAAGTTCATTCCTGAGCATGTTTTCTTTGCTGACTTTGAGTGCAGTACCGATGGCTTTCATAAAGCTTTTAACATCTGTTATGACAGTGAGATGGTTCAGTGAGTGAAAGCATATGGGTCAGAACTGTGCAACAGAATTTTTGGAACGACTTCCTGACAAGAGTTTAATATATTTCCATAACCTCAGTTATGATATAAACTTCATCTTAAGACACATGACAGAAGTGAAAGGAACTCCCATCATTAAAGGTTCACGAACAATGCAAATAACTGGTTTATATAAAGGACGGGCAATTATTATAAAAGACTCTTACAGTGTTATAAATAAGAAGCTTAAACTATTTCCTGCTATGTTTAACTTACAAACAGGACCGAAAGAAGTATTTCCATATAACTACTACAGCAGTACTTTGTTAGCAAATGACAACAGAACTGGTGTCATTTCTGAAGCATGTAAGTTTATCCGGGATGCAGATACATTCATGAAAAACATAGATTCCATCAAAGGTTGCAGAATAGATGAAAACCACTTCGACTTAGAAAAATATAGCTCATTTTATTGCAAACAAGATGTAAGAATTTTAAGAGAAGGTTTTGTTAAGTTCCGCAATGACTTATTGAAAGAATTTGATTTAAACGTATATGACTACGTTAGTATTTGTTCTATTGCTAACAAATTATTTGAGAACAGAGTATACTTCCCGAATGGAAATCTTTATGACCTCTCAAATAAACCAAGAGAATTTATTTCACGCTGTATTCAAGGTGGAAGATGTATGTTGTCAGATAACATGAAACAAAAGAGCGAAAAGAAACTCATTGCTGATTTCGACGCTGTTTCATTATATCCATCCGCTATAGCAAGACTTTATACTTTAGAAGGAATTCCAAAGGTTATGAAGGATGAGATGCTAAGCACAGAGTATCTCATGAGACATTTATTCGATGACGACCAAAAGGAACCCATTGGTGAAAAGTTTATGTCTGGCTTCTTTGTTCTCATTAAGATAACAGAGATTGGAATACATAGACACTTTCCTTTAATAGTTTGTGACCCTGAACTAAATCCAGAACTTAACGTTCCCAGAAGTTCAAACACTTGCTGTTTAATGTATGTTGACCATATAACATTACAAGACCTCATAAAATATCAAGGTGTCAAATGTGAAGTGTTGCAAGGATACTATTACGATGGAAACAGAGATATTAGAATAAGAGATGAAGTAAAGAAGTTGTTTGAGTTAAGGTTAAAGTATAAGAAAGAAGGAAATCCTTTGCAAGAAAATATAAAGCTCATTCTGAACAGTATTTATGGCAAAACTATTCTATCTCCTATTGAGTCAAAAATAACCATAGTAAATGACAAAGATGCTATAAGATATGCCATCAGAAACTACAACCATATAGTGAAGTTCGAAGGTTTGGATGGTTCAGATAAAACTATTTTCAAGCTAACGAAAAGCATTTGCAGACACTTTAACTTCTGTCCACTTGGTGTTAACATTCTGTCTATGTCGAAGAGAATAATGTGTGAAGTATTCTGTACTGCAGAAGACTTAGGAATGGACATCTTTTATAGCGATACCGACAGTATGCATCTCTACAATGAAGATATCCCTCGTTTAGCTGAAGAGTTTGAGAAACGTTATGGAAGAGTTCTCATTGGTAAAAACCTTGGTCAATTTCATTCTGACTTCGCAGAAATAACACCTGGAAAACAAAGTTTAGCATACAAGTCAATATTTTGTGGAAAGAAGACTTACATAGACTTACTCACGAATGATTTAAATGAAGTTGCATTTCACTGCAGAATGAAAGGCGTGAAGCAAGATGTTATTGCTTTAACCGCTAATGAAATGTTTCCTGACTCTGTTCAGTGTTTCTATGATGAAGATAAAGGTTTAATGGTTCCGCAAGGAACATATGACAAAGATTCTGAGTTCAGTGTTATGAAGTTATATAAAGCACTTTATGACGGTCAAGAGATTGGATTTGACTTATGTAAGTCATGTCAACCTTGCTTTGCTGAAAAGTTTAACTTTTCTATTCAGACTAAGACTTCATTCATAAGAAAGCTTAAGTTCTGAGGTCATGAATGAGAAAAATAATGAGGTCATTTATTTTTGTCAGCAGTGAGACCATTCATGATAAAAATAAGCCGCTAGCGGCAAGGGTGAAGCCCATGTGGTCATTTACAATACTGCGATGGTAGAGTTTAAGAGTTGTGCTTCAATGTAGAGACAGTCCTTATGGTCTGGAGGTAAGAACACTGGGCAGTTATGGTCATGAGTGGAGAACATGTCTATCCAAAACTCACGATTGAAGCCAGTTAATTTATAGTATTTAGGGTTAGGAAGTGGTGAAGTTCTTGTATGACCAATGAACTCATTTTCAACTCCCTTACTTAAGTTTGAATATAATATAGCTTGCTTTCTATCCCAAATGCCAGGTGTTACAATCTTTGAAAATTCATTTTTCCTCGGAAGCATTGCATCATAATTGAAAACATTCTTGAAATCATCACTTGGTTCAGAGATTTGAAACCTTATACGTAATGGATTTTCTTTCTCTTTAGCTACTTCATTGAATGGTGAATATATAACAAACTGACAGTCATGAGTTCCATCTTCATTTTCATTAAATTCATAATGAAAGTCTATAAGTTGTGGCTGACTACCTTCTTCTTTCAGTTGTGCAAGAAACTCACGTAAAGGCTGTAAAGTTTGTACTTCAATGTTGAACTTTTTCTCGAACATCTCATTAAATGAAATCATACATTCTTGTAAAGTTGTATCGTCTTTAAAGTATTTGTATATGTGAATGTTTTGGGCGCTTAAAGACTGTTCGTCATTTTCTATCTCGACTTGAAGTATAAAGTCAACCTTTCTGAAAGCACGTGTTATATACATAGATGTTATGCCAATGTACTTCTCTTCATTTATGTTCACAATCCAGTCTGTTGGAAACTTAAACGTTACTCTGTTCCCCTTTATTTTAACGTCAGGGTTTTCACTACTGAACGCAACAGATAAAGGTATTTGTCTATACATTTAATTCGGATAAAAATAAACCATTTACTCTTTCTTTGCTTCAGCTTCTTTAGCTTTTTGTTCTTCCTTTGCTTTTGCTTCTTCTCTAGCTTTCTTCGCCAGCAAACGTGGGTTCTTTTGTCTTCCAGCAGCTAATGCAGCAAGTTGTTTTTCACTAAGTTTTCTCTTTGGTCTCTCTGGCTTTTGTTCTTGTTTTTGTTCCTTCAGTTCGGATAAAATTTGCTCACGAATTTCTTTCTTCAATGCTTCAACATCTATGACCCCTTGGGTCTTGTCCGTAGGACTTGTCTGAGTCATTTGACTGCAGATAAAAAACAAAATTAAAACTTTAACCGGTGTAAAATGAGCTTGTCAAAATCAGAGCGAGAGTCTATTATATTAAATGACGCAAGAGGAATACAACATCCTTTCTATTACGTAAGTCAGAGTAAAGATGGTAAAATATACGTAAGAAAAAGAAAGGTTCCATTAGCGAATGCAGAAAGCGACAACATTAAGGTGCATGGCAAGGGTGAAGTCCATATAAAACCTTCTGTTCAAACTGAGCCACCAAAAGAACAAGAAGAAAAAAAGCCAGATGTACTTTCAATAACGAACCAAGAGCTTATTGCAAAGTTTGTGAATTTCATTGAAAAGCAAACCGAGTCAAAGAACCCTGACCCACCAGTGAAAGAAGTTGAGACAAAAGAGAATGTACAGTTCATTGAAAATGTCAAGAAACAACTTCCACCACGAATGCCAAGAAGAAGAGTGAGAATAATGAAGTAAATAGATATTTTTATCCGAAGTAAATACATGCAGAACGAACAGTTAAACGAATTTACTCCAGCAGAGCATATTCATCAGATTCGCTCATATTTCGATATCATAGACAATGCAGTTCAAATTGGTGACACTAATAGAAAATATTCTGACGCAAAGATTCCATCACAACCTGGAACTGCTAAAGATAACACATGGGTAACATTCAATCTCTCACCTCCTGGTGAAAATATGTTGGACCTTTACAATACATTCATTACGTATAAAATGGAAGGTCAATTTATTGTAGATAAAGAAATTGGTTCAGGTTCCAATAAAACAAACCCACCAGGATTTTGGATTGGTTTCGATGACGCTTTCTATGCAGTTGCTGGATATCAAATCCTTGCAAATGGTCGTATCGTATATTCTCAAGACAACGCAAGAGAAGAAGCATATATAACTTCAAACTCACAAACTACCGAACAAATAAAGAAAGTAGATGTTTTCTCAAAGACTCGACATGAAGATGTATGGAGTCATTCGGGAACATGCAGAACAGGACAAATTGTTAGTGGTCCAATTACAGCAGGAAAATCATTTGATTTTAAGCTTCGTTTAAGAATTCCTGTTAGAAGATTCCTTCCATTAGAAGCTATTCGATTTATTCCAGCTTTTGCAGGAAACATTCAGCTTAAAGTAAAGTTCAGTAGCGACGCCTTACAATGCACATCTATATCTGTAAATGATATCATTGCTTTCAATCCAACTCTTAAAGTTGCATTTGCTTCAGATTCAAATCCACCGACAAATAAATTTGTTCCATGGAATGAACCATTCACTATGATAACGAAGGCAGTAGAAGCTAGTGGAACAGTTACTATTACAACTGTAACCCAGCAACTATTTCGAACAAAGATGGATTTTAATGAATGTTTCATTCATCCAAAGTCATTCTCTTTAGACCCTAACATTTATACAGAACTTGTAGAACATTATACAAACGAGGCTTTATGTTTTCCTGTTAAAGTTATGGATTGGATTCCTATGGACGGTTCATTCTCAAAGAATACAGATAGTTCAAGTGCAACATTTACAGCAGCTTATACGCCTATTAATGTTAAAAGTATTTGGGCACTATTTAGAAAGAAAGACAACTATTATGTTAATTTTGAGAACCCTAAGTTTAAATATCTTCAGCTTTCCATGGGAGCTTATGGAAATATGCCTGCAGAACCTGAAAAATCATATGGACCTGTATTTTATGAAATGGTTGCGAACGCCTGCAATACAAACAATGATATGATAGGATTTAATGAAGATGTTATGAGGTCATTGGTGGATGATGGTAGTGTGGAACATAAATGGGATAGCTATGACAACACACATTTCTTATGTGGTTTTCCAACAGAAGTGGACTTTTGCTTCCAGCAAGGTCAAACATCTACTGCTCCAATAACATACAAATTGTCTGTTAAAGGACCTATTGAACTAGCAACTGAAAATGTACCAAAGCCACTTATTGGATTTATGAGGGATTGTTGCTTTGCCATTCAGGTGCGTGCTAATGGAATCCCAATAATAAGATTAGATGACTATAACTTAGCTGCGGACGACAGTGAGGAATAAAGGATGAACGTTTATTTTTAAAGCTTATAAATGAGTTCTTCATCAAGCTCTCGTGAACCTTCACCATCTATGAAACAAACTTTACCAAACGATTATGGAGCACCTATTGAATATTTCTTACGAGCTGCACAATGGCAAAGAGCAGTCTCACCAAGGTTAGGTGTTCCACCAGCTCCTGTCAAAAATAGCATTTGGTCAAGTCCTTATATAAAATATGGTCTCCCACTAGGTTTGCTAGCTACAGCAGGAGCAGTAATGATGTTGAAAAGAAATAAAGCAAATGTTGTAAATAATACTGAAGTAGCTGAAGTTAAACAAACTCCAACACCTTCGCCAAAACCAACGCCTTCACAAGCAAAACCTTCAATGACTCCTGAACCTATGGAAGTACAAACTCCTGTTCAAAAGTCAACTCCTAAACCGACTCCAACATTTAAACCAGAACCTACTCCTCAAATAAATCGTAAAACTCCTGCGTTTCCTTACTGAAAAAATAACGTTATTTTTATTTAATATTAAAATTTTTATTTGATTGAAATGACGACTAAAGTCACTGAAGCAATGAAACAAAAGTTTTTGGTAGAATACATTAAATCAGGAACTATTCCAGAAGGTTTTTACATTCATACTATGAAGGATGGTAGAGTTCAGTTTAGAAAGATAAAGCAACCATTAGATAAAGAAGGTATATTAAGGAAGATTAAACTTCATGAGGACAACATTGCTGAACTTAGGAAGAAGTTAGAAGAGTTGGAGAAAGGAAGAGAGTTATAAAGCAATGAATTCAACAAGGTAGAAATGAGGTTAGAAATGAGGGTAGAAATGAGGTTAGATCTAACCTTCTACCCTAAATTTAAATGGATGTTTTCATACGTGTGAGGGTGGTGATATCATTAATTTTTAAGTTTATTTTTTATTTTATTTTTTTATTTTATTTTTATATAAATGACAGAACAAAAGCAACTCATACAAATCAAAACATATAACAAACATACATTTAAACATTTATTCTTCCTTCCTGAGCATAACATGTTCTTTCAAATACATCCGAGACCAGTTGACTTTTCATTGACTGTGTATAAAGATAGAAATAGTTATATCATTAAACCATATGATGACGAAGGTAAGTTATGTAAATTGTACGTTAAGAAGTTAGAGAAAGTTTATGGCTTCAAGTATGATTACAATAGGGTTAACACTGATGATGAAGATATTGAGGAAAATTTATGAGAACATTAGTGAAGTCGGTAGTGAGAACGATAGTGAGAACGTTTATTTTTACATTAGTGAGTTCGTTAGTGAAAATGTTAGTGAAGTCGTTAGTGAAGTCATTAGTGAAGTCAGACGGTTTTGTAAATATTTAAGGTTAAGTTGGGTAAGGTGGAACGCAGTGCCGCCGTACCCAAGTTAACCATACTAACTGTCTTGATTGCAATCATGTCATGCGCATGGCCATATACAAAAATAATTTTCATGTTTGTTGTATGGTGTCTCCCAACCACAAAAATTAAGCCTCATCAAAGGGAAAAAGCAGTGGAAATTCTTGACATTCTTGGTAAATGGTCATTAGTTGACTCTTATGTTATGATTCTAATGCTTATTGCTTTCAGAATGAAAATTAATTTACCTCCAAACGAAGATGATTACAATATTTTGCAGATAAACTTGTTTGTCTATCCAGCATGGGGATTTGTAACATTAGTTGTGGGTACAATTTTATCACTAGGATGTTCACAAGTAATCCTTGCGGCTGAAAGGTATGTTGACAAAAAAGAATTGCTAAATCATCAAATACAATTAATAATAGAAGAAGAAGAAAAGAGAAATAAAGAAGATTATTCGGATTATTCCTATTCATATTCTTATTCTTATTCAGATTCTGAATCAGAAAACAAAAAGAAAGGAAAGAAGAAGGGAAAACTCTCAAATATTGGGAAAAATACAAAAAAGCCAAAAAATAACCAGCAGAGGTTAGAAACTGTTGAGGAAGATGATCAGAATGAAAACGCTCCATCACCAAAACCAAAGAAGAAAAACGAGAATGATAAAAAGGATAAGAAAAAGAAAAGCAAACTCGATGGGAAACATAAGCTGTCTCTGTTTATGTATTGTAAGAGCTTTTTATGGAAAATTTTTCTTTCACTTATTATGCTCTCCGGAATAATAATGTTTATTTTCGGAACTTATATGAAAGCATTTTCATTCAAATTTGTTGGATTGGCTGGATGGGCTTTGAAGCTTGTTAACGCAGATCAATACAGAGAATATTCTTCAATCGATTTGGCAATTCAACTCCCAAAAGCTGCAGAAAATCAAAATTCTTTTGGGATAAGGATTACGCAGGCTGTTTATATTTTAGTGACAAATTTGATGCCAATTATACATTTGGTTTGTCTTAGTATTTTATGGTTCATTCCATTGAAGTTGAAGCACATTCACTTCATCGAAAGAGCATGTGAATATATGTATTCATGGGCATGCTTAGATGTTTTTGTTATATCAATTGTGGCCGCTGTTATGGAGATATCACAACTTGCATTGTTTATGGTCGGTGATAGATGTGATATTGTTGATATTATAACAAAAGAATACTTTTCACAAGAAGATTTGATTAAAGATCACTTAACTTGTTTTGATGTTGTTACAACTTTTCTCAAAGGTTCATATATTATAATAGCTGCTGCAATTTTTCATACTATCGCAACAATTGGTATTGGCAAGTGTACTAAAAAACTGAACAGAGATCTTGCAGAGATAGAAAAAGAGAAGAGAGATCAAAATAAATTATCACCTCTTCTAAATTAATTTATTAAGTTCTTATATTTATTTTGTTTTGTAAACATATTATTTCATGCCATTTTATGAATAATAAATCAACCTTTTGATTACTAATTAAGCAATTGATTAAATTTTAAATTTGAAAGCAAAATGATTGTATGATGTGAAAATACCATCAATTATTCTATATCATTACATAGTTTAACAATAATCTTACATTTTGATAATTTTTGTTATTTAGTATTCAGTTGAAAAATAGTATAATCATCTATGGGGACTTCATTGTTTTATTAAATAATGTGTAATATTTGAATATTTATTAAAATATTTAAAAATATATTTTATTATTATTAAATACTATTGGCATTGGATTACTAGGAGATTTACTTTCTCTTTTCATATATGATTATGAATTTTAAAATAATCATTATGATGTTTTACTTTTCTTCATTAATTTAGCATATATTCATAAGTAATATATTATATTTAAGTATAGATATGGCTATCTGTGTCCATTCAATTCTAAATTCATGAGTCAAGAACATATCAATAGAGGTTATATATTAAAAAGAGAAAGGGACAGACTAGCCCATTGTCACTTTTTAATTTAGCAAATGAACGCTTATGGAGTGGAGTTTTTGGGTAAATCTGATTTGCTTATAAATGAAATAAAATCAAAAGAAACCATATTGGCATTATATTATGCAAAAATAAATGATCTTACTTAGTACTTTTAAAGCTAATTTCAGAAAAAAATTTGACACAATGGTATCCGGCACATACAAGTGGTGTACAACCAAAATATAAGTTGGTTTAAACATATATTGCTATATCTCATGATCTTACTTAGTACTTTTAAAGTTAATTTCAGAAAAAATTTGACACAATGGTATCCGGCACATACAAGTGGTGTACAACAAAATATAAGTTGGTTTAAACATATATTGCTATATCTCATGATCTTACTTAGTACTTTTAAAGTTAATTTCAGAAAAAATTTGACACAATGGTATCCGGCACATACAAGTGGTGTACAACCAAAATATAAGTTGGTTTAAACATATATTGCTATATCTCATGATCTTACTTAGTACTTTTAAAGTTAATTTCAGAAAAAATTTGACACAATGGTATCCGGCACATACAAGTGGTGTACAACCAAAATTTCATATCCCTGGTTTTACATTTATGTTTAGTTTTATTTCACCTAATTTTCAAAGATCATAATTGATTCCACTTATAAGCTCTTGCGCTCTCGCATACCATTTTATGCCGTCACTGGCAAATTCGCGGAATCAGTTGTTTTTCCGTTTTTGTATTTTTTCGTTTGGCCCGACACAAGTGAAAATATACAAGTTTGTCTCACAGCATATTTTTGGCTCCATCAATCGCGAACCATCTTATTTTCAATGGACTGCGCACCTCAAATCACAAAATGCTGTTGAAACAGCCATCCCCTTATGCCAGATCATTTGGTGTGGCGTTCATGTGTTGCGCGCTGTCATGAGAAAGGCTGAAAATTTCAAGATCGTTCCAACTTCGAAACTTTCTATAACTTAATGAATTATTGGTCTTTGGTTCTGAAGAGGAAGAAATTGATCCTGATGAAGTTTACAACAATTTAGAAGAAATTTTAAATGAGAAACCTGCTGCCCGTGAATACTTTGACCAACAGTGGCGCCATCATCTTGACAGGTGGATGCTTCGCTATAGAAATGAAGGAGATGGAACAAACAACATCTCGGAATCACATTTCAAGGTTTTGAAGCACCAGTACTTCCCAGAAAGGCGAAATCTTCGACTCGATGAACTTGTCATCGAGTTATATTCCAGTGTTGTTCCTTCATTCCTGATTAAGTTGCAAATTAAAGGTCTGGATTCAGAGAGAAGTGTTAAAGTTATCAAAAATCACAAGAGATTTCGAAGAAATGACACAATTTAAAAAAGTCGAATGCATCAGTATGCTTGAAGCTGTTCAGAAAGGTCTGAAAAATGATACACTTGATCCCAACATTGTTTACTCAACATTAAAAATATTATTGCAAAGAAAACATTTGATTTAATAAACATTTAATTTATTATAATTAATTTTTTATTACAGTATAGTAAAAAATGCTATAAATAAATTATTATATTTTATTAAAATGTGACTTTTAATAGTAAGTGAATAAAATAAATCAGGAATTGGGAAAGAAATAAGGTTAATTAAAATAATGAAAATTACAGGTTTAAGGTTAATGAAAAGTGACAATGGGCGAGTTTGTCCCCCACTCATAAATATTTTGATACAGATCTGTCTCAAATTTATTCAGCCAATAATCTTGATTTAAGTTCAAATAATGCAATGGTTTGCAATTGTAAATAATTTTCTAGAGGATAATTCATGAAATATTTTTAGATTGCCAAACTTTTCAAAAAAAAATATTATTAATAAAATGCCAAAACTGTATTTCAAATGGTTTTGTTTTATGCGAGATATATAATAATCGATTTAAAAATAGCAGTACGTTAGAATGTGTGATTATTATCAAAAGTCGTATTCAAAATAATTGAAAGATACTTTTAAATGTTGTAATAAAATCGCTTTATTATGATGTTTTAATTATGTTTTCATTTCTATTCAAAATTGTAGTGGTTTTATTCACAATTCTTCACAAAATTGTATGGTGAATTGGCATATTGAAGTTTAATATTTATGTTTTAAATACTATAATGAAACTAATTTTCTACTGTAACAATTTTTTGATAGATTTACTTAATCTAAATAATTTATTCAAAAGTACCAAAATGTTTGTTGAGATTGAAGATTTGGTTGGTAAATACAAAAGCATCAATCATAGATTCGACAGTACTTATTATTTAAATTACTATAGCCTTTTGAAAGCTCAAAGAACCATTCTTGCCCAATTAATTTCAAATTTTAAAAGCCCAAAAGATGAGTCAATATGCAATATTATAAAGGTTACTCAAAAATTATTGAACGCTTCATATGTTAATTTGTTTAAAGCTTCAGTATTATACATCAATTACTCAAGATTCTGACGCATCATTATTGGCTTCAAAACTTATTAAACCATTTTTTATCATCAAATCCATTCAGTCAATATTACAGCAGCCAGATGAATTTGATGATCAACCAATGGTGATAGTGGAGGCAGACTGCAGAGCCAGAAATGTCTTGTGTAGGGTCTGCGAGAACTATATTCCTCTTGAACAGATCAGTTCTCACCTTGAAAACTGTGTCCAAACTTTTAATGAAATTAAATCAGAAAAAGATATTGACATCATGATTAGAGATTTTATTGCTGAAAATAATAAGACATATCTAGCTAATTCATGTCCTGGAGATGAAATTCCAGCGAAGACAACAATTTTACCAGTTCTTCATTTAAATACACTTCTATCGACGTTAGTGAATGAAAATATTGAATTGTCTAGTTCTTATATCAGAAGAATCAACACAAAAATCAAAAGACTGTCAATTCGAAATATTGATAACCACATTGTTCACGAATTATCAATGCGAGCTGCAAAATTGAGTTTTGAAAAAGAAAGAATTGTAAAAGCTAAGCAAATTCATATTCGTGCCGACACGTTAACAATCAATGACTTTGAATTCATAAAAAGACTCTCAAATGGTGCGTACGGTCGCGTTTATCTTGCTAAAAAGAAAACAACTGGTGAAGTCTTCGCAATCAAAGCCATTCCACGCCATCAAATGGATCATCAAAATTCTGCCTTTAACGAAAAGATGACTTTGAGCCAAGTTTCATCATCATCCGTTGTCTCCATGTACTATTCTATCGCCGGTGTTAAGAACATGTACATCGTCATGGAGTATTTGCCTGGAGGTGACTTAAGCCGCCTTCTAGACAATGTTGGATCTTTCTCCAAAGATGTTATCAGAGCATATGCAGCTCAGATTGTCATGGCGTTGGCCGATCTCAGGAAGTTTGGAATTATTCACAGAGATATCAAGCCTGGAAATATACTTGTTAACAAGAATGGGCAACTGAAGTTGATCGATTTCGGACTGTCCTATACAGGATCGTCTGAACGTTGCGTTAAGCTGGTGGGAACTCCGGATTATTTGTCACCTGAAGTGATTCTTAACATGTCCCACTCATTTTCTGTTGACTATTGGTCTCTCGGTGCAATGCTATATGAGTTTTTCGAAGGTGTTCCGCCGTTCCATGGTGAAACAGCAGAGGAAACGATTCTTAATATTTGTAAAGGCAAAATCCCACGTATACAGTGCAGTGATGCATTGTGGAACTTGATCAAAGGTCTGATGGACCATAATTCAAAGAAAATGCTTGGAGCAAAATCTATCGAAGAAATCATGCATCATCCATTTTTCAAAGGAATAGATTGGAAGCATGTCCATAAGATCGTGCCTCCATTTATACCTGCCTTAAAGAATGACTTCGATACATCATATTTCGATCCGAACCCAGAAGTTGGAGATAGCGCACAGAATAATATAGCTATTGGATCAATCGTTAAGATTGACGATATGAGCGACATTATTTATGATTGCCAGAATTCTATTAAAACGGATGGCGATCATAAAAACGCTGTTGATGGTAAGGATAATGGTTTATTCCATTATGTATCCATCACCGAACTCGTGAGGATTACCATAAATGATGCTGAAAGACTCAAGATGGAAAATTTGATGTTAGGTAAGCCGCGTGCGAGGACGCGCAGACACTCTGAGAGGAGAATCCAATCTGTTTCTCCTGTTCCTATTATATTTAAATGTCCTATTGTTCCTGTTTAATTATTATAATATAAAATTCGGTATTTAAAAAAAAGAATGCATTTTTCTTAGAGAGAAGCTTTCCTATTTAGAAGTATGAGTTTTTAAAGTAAGCAGTAGATTTAGATCTTTCCTAATCTCTTCATCTCCTCGAAGATGAACTTGCCCATGTTACCTGGGTGGCGAGCAATGCGAACACCAGCTGCTTCAAGAGCCTTGTACTTGCCCTCAGCTGTGCCCTTGCCGCCAGAAACGATGGCACCAGCGTGACCCATACGCTTGCCTGGTGGAGCTGTAGCGCCGGCGATGAAGGCGACGACTGGCTTCTCCTGGGTAAGCTTTGTCTTAGCGATCCACTCAGCGGCATCTTCTTCGGATGTGCCACCGATTTCACCGATGAGGATGATACCCTCGGTCTGTGGATCTGCAGCAAAGCGCTTGATGACATCTGTGTGGAGCTGTCCTGCGAATGGATCACCACCAATGCCGACAACTGTGGACTGACCAAGGCCAGCTTGTGTTGTAGCATAAGCAGCTTCGTATGTAAGTGTACCAGAGCGGGAAACAATACCGATCTTACCGTTTCTGAAGATGTTTGTTGGGATGATACCAAGCTTTGTGTGTGTGCCTGGCTGGATAAGACCTGGGCAGTTTGGACCGATGAGCTGGCAGCCTGTTTCCTTCATGACCTTCTTGACCTTGATCATATCGTGCTGTGGGATGTGTTCTGTGATGCAGACAACAAGACCCATGCCGGCTTCAGCAGCTTCAATGCATGCAGCAGCAGCACCTGGAGCTGGAACGAAGATAAGAGATGCATTAGCATCTGTTCTCTTAACAACTTCCTTCATGTTCTTGAAGATTGGAAGTCCAGCAATGATCTTTCCGGCCTTCTTTGGATGAACAGCACCAACAACCTTTGTGCCGTATTCACGCATGAGGCGGGAGTGATATTGGCCTTGGTTACCGATACCTTGGATAACAACTCTTGTGTCCTTGTCAATGAAGAGGAGTGGTTGATGAAGATTGCGCTCGAATGATGAAGAGAGCATTAATGTGAAGTGAACAAAGCCATTTTAGGCTTACAATTTTACCCCTTAATTGAAGCGTAAGTGGCCGATGTCAATTTTATAACCGCTATATCTTCTCAATTTTTAAGGGGCAATCGTTTCTCCTGTTTTTTTCAGCACATATTTTTCTCCTTTCATTTTTTGTTAAGTTGGAAATTATTCTTTATCAAATTATTAGTGTTTTAATGATATATTGTCATATCATTGACATTTTATTTTCTATGAAAGAATTTTTGAGAAAAAACATGATGACCTAATTTAATATTTAAAATTCTTTTGCATAGATAAGAATTTTCGGTTCCTCAAATTTTTTCCATTTTTTGAGATAAAATTTTTTATTTTGAATACAAATTCGGTTCAAGTATTCGAATTAATTTTTTATCATGCTAAACTATTATATATCATTACTATAGCTTATTACCAAAATTAATGATCATTTTTTATATTTTGCGAAGCTAATTGATAAAAATTGTTCTATATTTAGAAGACAGCATTTAATAAAGTATTTGCTCGCAAATTTCCGATCTTAGGCAATTAAATAATTTCATTTCCACGAAATTCTATTGCATAAGTACGTTTATATAAAAGCATGTATAGCGTTTAAAATAGTCCTATAGTAATTGGCCCCAAAATAAACTTCACCGTTATTATTATCTCTATTCTAATTCTTTAGCAGCTTTGTGAAAATTTGTTATTTAAAGTGGTATTATTACTTGTTATTTATTTTATGTCGTAGTATTCAAATTTTAATTTATCCATCACAATTTATTATATTATAATTTGATGGTTATATTAGATAATATTTAATTAACAAAAAAATCAATGATCGTCAATTTTATTTCAAATTTTCTTCGTTCATCGGTTATTCGGTTAAAAATATCCAAATGCTAAATATCATATATTTTTATTTCACTACCTAATATTTCATTTTAGTTTTGGAAATTGAATGGAAAAGTTCTCTCACTCAAGCTCGATGGGTAAAATTTTTAATGATCGTCCAATAATTTTCAATTCATGTATTTATTCATGTATTCATATTGCATACAAATAATGGTCCAATAATATTTAATATAGCACTATTCTATAAATTTCTTTCGCAATTCAATTCGGATAAAAAAAGCTTCATTATGTATTTTAGTATTACTTGCTTTTGTAATTCATAAAGATGGTATTTTAAACCAGAAACATACTTATTATACCATCTTTATCTAGAGTACAAATGATTACAAGATAGATTTACTATAATATTAATTATAACTATATAATAGTAAATGTACGAAAGAAAGGAAAAATTTAAAATCGAAACAACAATATTTAGAATACACCTGCGTTACTCATTTTAACAACATTATCTAAAGATCTCATTCTTCTATTCCATTTGTGTTCATCGAATGAAATTGGCTGTGACTTATCAGTATTGATCAATGCAGTCAATTCTGCGATTACTTTTTGACATTCTTTTTTGCTCATCTCTGATTTGCTTTGCTGCAGCAAATTGTTAGCTTTAGTCAGCATTTGTTTAATACTATCTTCGTAATCTTCGTGAGATTTCTTAACGCTGATGATTTTTGATGAAATCTCTCCTAATTCGCTAGCAATTTTTTCATAATTATCACTTGTAACTGATTCATCGAATTCATTTTGTTCATAGAAAATCCATGCCTCTTTTACCTTTTGAGCCAAATATTCAGTTGAAATGTTTTGAGCTGCGATGTATTCAGGGAACTCTCTTATTATTCTATCACAACTGTTGATAACCGCTTCTAGATTATTCCTCGAATGTTCCAATTTAACATTCACTTCATCTGATATCTCCATCTGAGTCAGTTTCTTCTTTAAATCCATCAAATCCTCCTGCTCAATGGATCCTTCTATCTCCAGAGTAACTCTCTCATCATATCCGACATCAAGAGTTCCGTTGCTGCTCAATCCTATTTTGATGTCAAACTGATCTTTCTGATTCACTCCGTCATTGAGAGTGATGCTCGCAACCTGGTCCCTGCCGCAGAGAACTGTGTAGCTGAACTCGCTCGGATCAAACTTCAGCTCAGCAGTCGCTGGTATTTGTGAATTCTCAGGGAAGAGAGTGACAGAAGAAGGCTCAACGCTGAAGGAGAGAGGATATCTCTCGATCAGATTGATGTTGTGGAACTTGTCGGAGAGAAAGCCACAGCCAAGCGAGACACACTCATCTGAGTCCATCGTGGTTGATGCAGAGACGTGGCAGACTCTCTCTACTGTTGATTTGAATGATGGGATTCTGGAACTTCCGCTGAAAACTTCGACAAACTTGACGCCGTTTCTCGAGGAAGAGACGACATTCTCAATTGTCGTGGAGAGAGAGAAGAGGGAGTCTTCAATCAGCTTCTCAAAATCATCTCTTGTGAACTGCAGTTTGTATTCGCCGTCTAATGATGGAGATGTAAACTCAAACTCGCATATTTTGTTTGATGAAAGTGTCTTCTTGAGCGATTCGACACTCTTCAGCAATCTGAGCTTAGTTCTCTTTGATTCATTCATCTCAAAGTGGAATTTCTGCTTAAGTCGATGGAGAACTTCTTGAATCAAAATGTCATCGAGTCGACGGCCGCAGAACACGTTGTTTGTAAGAGTTTTCTGGACAATCACGTTCTTCTTTGAGACAGAAATCAATGAAACTGTGGTGGAGGATTTTCCTGAGTCGATGAAAAGTCCCTCGACAGGGGATTCTGTAACAATGGAGTTGTTCGTATGCGCATAGTTGATGGCTGCGGCTGCTGTAGTGCTTACTAGCTGTTTTACGTTCACGTCGATTGCTTGGAGAGAATCAATAAGTCGTTTTCTTCTGGAGGGAGTCCAGTCTGCTGGAACCGAGAGTACTACATCACAGTCATTAAATTTTCCTTTGTCTGCGAGATTGTTGATTACAAAAGTTATTAATTCTTCTGGAGTAATATCTTTGTTTATTGAACTGATATGAACAGCGGTGTTACCGTTCTTTCCTTCTACTAGTTCATATTGTACTCTGTTTTCTAGTTCAGATCTCTCTGATGATCGATATCTTAATCCAATTAGAGACTTCAAGTCAGAAACAGTGTCTTCTATGAATTGCACTTGGTTATTCTTTGCAATACTTCCGAATTCACGATGACCACCATTGAAGGAAACGTAAGATGGAGTTGATCTTCCGTCTTTGTTAGTTATGACTTTAGAATTTTTCCATCAGGAGTGGAAATTACTATCTTGTCATCACCAATATCTATTCCATACTGGTTGTGAATAAGCAATGCTTCCATTTATTAATGTTTAATGATTTTCATTGCTTAAATGTCCGACCACTTATACAAATAATTGAATCAAAAATTATCGTCAAAAAATTGTCGAAATTTTAAAGATTAAGGGTGCACACGAGAGGATCATGTAAACTTCAGAATTTAGAACCTTATTTTTAGGCATTATCTTGGCTACCTATTTAGGCTCGAAAAGCAAAAAATATCAAAAAATACAACTTGACTCCATTATGACCCTTTTATGGAGGTAGTTTTTATCCGCTAGTATTTTCCCTTTGAATCTCTTTACAATTCGAAATCAAATTCAAAACTCAGTAGAAGAAAGGAAGAATCGACTTACTACGGTTGTAATACGAATAGATACATATATTTAATTATTTTTATTTACATAATAATTGTTTGAAGCTCATATTCCATCAAATTTTTAAATAAAAACATTAAAATGTTGAAAATGTTCATATATTTTAATAGGGTTTTGGCACTTTATTGAGGAATTACTACATACATAGTCGAACTGAACTTGATATTTTGAAATTTAAATTATTTATCAAAATTAAAATTTAACTTGAAATTTATAATTATTTAGTCATATTTTGCATAATTCTAAGTAGATTTTGTAAAAAATCAAGAAAGAAAATTTTAACGTGCTTTATTTTTTCTTTTTTATAATAATACATATTATTATATAATTAACATATTCATAATGTTTTCCCCTTTCAAAAATATAATCCTCCTCCTCTCAAATAAACGTACATACGGGTGGCCTCTTTTTTCAAAAAATTAAAATTTGAAATTTTGGGCTCAAATATTAGAGATTTTTTCAACCTTCAACGATATATGTTGTCTATATCAGACCTCCTTTCTTTTTGATACTTAACATTGTTCCTAAATCTTAGCAGTTAAGGCTGTTCTGAAAATATTTTTTTTTCGAAAAAATTCGAAAAAAATTCTTAAAATTCAAAAATCTCTTAATTCCTGAGGATTTTGGAAAAAAGTTTTTACATGAACATGTGTATATTATATGAAGTATATTGATAAGGTAAAAATCAAATTTTATTGCATATTCATCGAGAAAATAAACTAACGAATCCCTCAAAATTGAGAGGGTAATCCTCCTCCTCTCAAATAAACGTACATACGGGTGCACCCTTAAATAAACATTTTAAATTATCAAAGTCTTCAAATAAAACATAAAAGAGAATAAAACTAATGATTACTGCTCAACTTGGAACTTTTGCTGTTCTGTTTGGAATGTGGCGTTTTCATCATTTTCCTTTTCTTGTGAAATTGTATCTGCAATTGCTCCAGCAATGCTTAGAACAGGTGTGTTTTCTTCTTTCTTTTCTTCTTCTTTCTTCTCTTCTTCTTGTTTCATTTCTGGTTTTGGTTCTTCTTGTTTTTGTTCCTCAGGTTTCTCCTCTTCTTTCTTTTCAAGGAGTTGTTGGAGATTTCCTAAAAGAGAAGCTTGCTTTGGCTGAGTTTCTTCTTTTTGCTCTGGTTGTTGTTCTGCTTCCTTTTCTTTCTCTGGTTCATTCTCTTTCACTGGCTCTTTTTGTTCATCAATGAAATCTTCTTCAATTTTTTCTTCTTTTGTTTGTTCATCTTTGAGATCTCTTTCCTCTTCATGTTTTGGCTCTTCTTCCTTCTGTTCCTTTTCATCGATTTTATCTTCGACCTTTTCTGCAGCATCCTGTATCTTTTCTATTATTGGATTGCTGATTTCTTCTTCCTTTTTCTCGTTTTCGTCCTGTTTCTGTTGTTCTTCTTGTTTTGTTTCATTTTGTTCTTCTTGTTTCTGTTCTTCTTCCTTCTCGCTCACTGGTGACTTTGGATTGGACAAAGCGCCGACAAAGACCTCTTTCAAAGAGGCGTTATCATCTTGATCGTCTTTCTCCTCTTTCTGTTGTGCGCTTTCTTCCTTCTGTTCCTGTTCCTGATGCTGGACTGCCTCTTCCTTGTTCTCTAGCTGGCCATCATCGAGTTTGTCCTGAACAACAGCCGAAAGAGACATGTCCTCCTCCTTGTTCTCCTCTTTCTCTTTGGGAGACTGAGGCTGCGAATTGGATTGTTCGTTGTTCCTCTTAGTTGGGCTGGATTGAGCACTCTTCTTCTGGTGGCGGAGGCGAGGATCGTTGGGAGGTAAGAGAGGAGGAAGGAGAACGGCTTGAACGTTATCAGAGTTTCTCATTTTGCTTACCGAGATCTTTCCGCGGGAGGTAAGGCGTAAAATTGTTCTATTGTTCTCTTTTGTCCGCTGGTTAACAACGTTCTTGCGTTTCTCTGCAGATAATAGATCTACCGAGAATCTGGATTCATTGAGAGACTTTTGTGTTGTATACCATGATTTCAGAACTTGGATGTCATTTTGTTGGTTGCTAAGAAGTTGGTTTTTTGCGTTCTTATAATCGTGGATAAGCAATAATTGGGCATTATCTGCTTCTTTAGCGATCAATTCTTCTGTCCTCTTGTGCATATCCTCAGCATTATCAAATTCGCCAGCTGCTGCAAGGCGCTTCTCAATCTTTTTCATTTGCAAAATTTGTTGAGATGGTTTTCTGTATTTTTGAGGCATTTCTTCACTCCATTTCTTGTTGAATGCTTCCATTTCTTGCTGATGCTTTTCTTGAATCTTCGCTAATCTCTCATCAAATTCTCTGTCGGTGTTTTCGTTCCTTTCTTTATATTTCTCCTTGGCTTTTTCAATGGCATCGTCAGGAGATTCAGTGTTCTTTGTTGATCTTGTCTTTGGTTTAAGTCTTGAATTGAGTTCTTTCATCGCAAGATTTGAAAGCTCAGCGGCGCGTTTTGCATCTTTGTAATTTTCCTTTGAGGCACAGCTCGTTGAATATTCATTCAAGTGTGTGACGAGTTTTTTCAATTGCTCATCCTCGATTTCGCTGAAATTTGGTTCTTCCCAATTGCTTTCACGAAGTGAAACGCATTCTGAGTCTTCTAAATATGAAGGAATTTCTTCGGGCTCCTGGCGCTTTTGTGTCATTTGAGTCTTTGGCCGAGTGAAAGGATTATTGCTATTATTGTTAGAATAGCTATTTCGTGTCTTATTAGGATAGACAAGTGATGATCTTGAAAATGATGATTTCGGAGATGCGCGGCCGGCACTCATCCCTTTTCTGATTTTTTTGAAGTTTTGTAAAGCCAATGTAAAGACTTGGATTTGGATGTTTTTGATTAGATTTTATTCTACTTAGTAGATGAAAAACAATCCTGACCAAAAAAAATTGAAAGAAAATAACGATTTCAGTATCCATTCAAAAATACGATAGATATTTAAAATTTTCCTCAAAAAAAAAATAATAATAGCAGCCCTTGACATTGTGATTAATATTTTTTTTTGAGTTATTGAAATGATCATCTTTTTGCCGCATAAACCTATCACGCATTACCTTTTCAGAGATTCAATGTCCATTTGGGATTAAAAGGCCGAATCATGAAATGTTTGGAAAAAATGACTACAGAAGTAGTAAAATAGGCCTATTTACCTTGACTAGAACCTACGGTCTCTGGCTTAATTTCCATGGCTGTTTTATTGCTTTTTTTTGTATTATTGACGATTATTGAATAATACTCAAGTTATCAAAGATTACTTATGATTAAAGCATTGAATCAAAGCACAGTTTATCTCCTATGCATAATGCAATGCATTTAAGATGTCCAATGGTGCTTTCCAGCGCTGGTAATAGGAATAAGTAAATATTTCATCGTCATAATTTTTTGTCATGTAAAAGCAAAAAGTGCAAAATAAAATCTCGTACAAAAAGCCGTTAGTAATGACTGAAGGCGAAGTCGATCACCATGATGCTGAAACTAGCCAAGAAATACATGAGCCACCGCCACGAGAAGAGAATTCTCATAAAAAACCAAGAAAAAACAAAGAAAAAACTTACACTGAATCAGATCTGAAAGAAATTGCCCTCAGGTGTCAAACTTTGCCACCGATTTCGGATGAAGAATATAACAAATTACTTGAAACCCTTGTTGAAGAAAGATTGGGTTTTGCAAAGAGCGATAATTTTGAAAAATCGATTGAATACACGAAAGCTATAAATTTTATGGTTGGTAACAAAGAAGTTTATTTGAAGAGATCTGCATACAAGTCAGCTGAAGAAAAATACAATTCTCAAATTAAAGCAATCGAAAATGAATTAAAAGAATTTGACGAAGAAACGAAAACACTTCTAAGGAAACTTAATGAAGAACAGGAAGCATCGTTTCAGAAATTACTAAAACTGCATGAGAAAGAATGTGATGATCATGTTGAAAGATGGTCATCGGAAGCAAAAACAAGAATGTATAACCGTGCATCTAATCAGCTTTCGAATTTAAGAAAGCAGGCACGTTTACTTATTCAACAATGCAGATTTGAAGAAGCAGAACTATTATCAAAAGAAATAAAAGAATTAGAAGCGCGTGAAAGAGATGCGGCCCATATTGTAATGCAAAGAGACTACGAGGCCTCCGTGAAATCTCTTGAAAAGAGACAAAAACTGGAAATTGATAATCATCAACAGAGAACTCAAGTGCTAAATAAGAATTTGTATCAAAAACGAATGCGTCTTCGAGTTGCACTTGAGAATAAGCTTCAAAAGGCCAAAGCTACTAAAACAAGAGAATGTACCGAAGATAAAATCTGGAATCAAATACAAGCTAAAAAGAAAGAAGAGATCTCACGTGGAAGAATTGATGCAGATGTTATTACTACCAAAATTGATATTGATACTAACATTATGACCGATGATGCAATTATATCGCTTCCTCCTTTATCAGTTAGACGACCGAAAACATCGAGAATGACTCGTATGAGTATGAATAATACTGTATAAGATTGCATTCCTGTTATATATTATTTAAAAAAAAAAATATTTGATATATTTTAATTCATTATTTTGTAAAGTGGATTTTATTCCTATAGTGTTTATATTCGATATTATCAGTGATTTTGTTTCTAAATAGAAAAAAAATATTAACATCCTAAACAAGATATTGGGATATGGAAATAGGATACAGAAATGGAAAAAAAAAAGAGGAACTTTAAGAGATAGACAACAAAACTTTAATTGCAATTACGTTAATCGGTCATTTTCCCGAGTTTAAGAAAACTCGCATTAAAATCTTTCTTGGAAAGATCATTCATTGGACAGTAAACACCATTAACAAGGTCTAATACATAGCATAGCTTAGAATAGGTTCTAGCTAAACTTCGAGTAAATTGGCCATGATATTTAATGCAATGGCGAGAGATAAAGCGCATTGCTTCATCCATGCTATTAAACATACCATCATTGCATAGCTTTTTGTCGAACGGAATGACGACTTGTTTTGAAGGCTGATAACTAAAAACAGGTAAATTAATAGATAAGGTAGGAGCTTTTGAAGGATTTGTGGGACCTGTGATACATAGATCTGAGGCTGGTTATAGTTATACATATAGTTTGGAATCATATTGTTCTGGTAATAAATTTGCTGTGGAAACATTATTGTTTTTATTTATTTTTGAAGAGTATTGAATTAATTGAAATTTTTGTAAGTTGACTCTTTAAATATTTTTATAGACTATGATAAACTGATAAAGATTTTAAGAAATAAAAATTGAATTGATAAAATAAATTATGATAAAATATGAGATGAATTGATAAATAGATCGAATAAGCAAACATTAGAAATTGAAAAGATTTTATATTTGTTAATGAAAATGAGATAAAATCATGGATAAATATGATATTTCAAAAGAAGTTGGCATGATCATTTTAATTTTTTTGAAAGGAAATGATAAACCTTGTATTGTTGTATATTTCATATAAAAGTTATATACTTTATGATTAGGAAAATTTGATTCTAATACAAATTGTTAAAAATTGTAAAAATTTAATCAATTCAAAAGTAATCATTTAAGGAAATATCTATCATTCTCATAGCAATAATCTGGTATTTGTTTTGCATTTGTAACCTAAGGTCAAAAAAAATTGAAGGAAAACTATTCAATTATCAATTTATAAAATGGCAATAATATATATAAATTAAAATTTGTGTTACTATGTCTGTAAGAATTTTATTTATATTGAAAATACAATAATTTATTAACAAATATATATACATTTTCTAATTTAAAATATTATGCAATTTTTGCTTTTCTGATTTTACTTTTTGAATAGTCCTTCAAATATTTTCCTATCTAATTCTTATATATGCTAATTTTCTAGATATTATTTCTCAAAATTATTTCTCAGATTTTTGAGCAAATGGTTTATCCGATAGATTCTTAAAACCGATGAATAATAATCTGCATTGTATACATGTTCATATTTATCATTAATTTTCGAATAAAAACTATATCTCTCAGATTTATTCTTTATTTGAAAATTAATATGATTTTATCATATTCTGCATAATATTTTTGAAAAATGATGATTTTTGTTTACAACGAAATATTTTCAAAGCGAAACTGATTTTCTTGATTTATTAAAATTCAAAAAGCACATGACTATCCAATTACCGTTTATTACATTTTACTCTCTCAACGTTTATGTTTCACCGATTTGAATTTTAAAAAATCAAAATAACGCTGAAAATACATTTTACATACTTACAAATAAATGAGTTGATAGTAACTTGCTGACTAGTTAGTAAATCTTGGAGATTTTATTAAAGGAGGCAATTTCGCCTGAGGAGGCCTTGGACTGCGAAGAGGAGGTAAACCAGTATTTGTTGACTGCAAAATCGGATTTTGGTGCTTCATCATCAAGTTCCCATGATTCATTTGAATAGGATTTTGTGGTGGATTACAAATTGGGTTTATCATTGGATTCCTAAATTTCATTGCATGGCTTATGAAACTTGCCTTATTAAACATGAATTTCCTCGGATTTCGTGGAGATCTTATTTCTAATGACGGAAGAGATGACTGATTATTCGGAGGCTGTACTTGATACATTTCGTTATTAATGATATTTTGGGATTCTTTTTCATTGGATAATACATTTTGAACTTCTTGTTCAATTCTTTCGTTGTGACTTATCATATCTCTTCGAAATAGTTCGAAATCTACTGCTTTAGTGAGTGTTTCTTTAATCGAAATGGCTTGCTGTATATTATTTTCAATTCCATCTAAAATTACTTGTTCGAACTGTTTTGTTGTAAGTTTAACATTTTGACATAATTGCTTTTCGACAATTTGTTCTAAAAATACGCAATAATCTTTATAAATGTTAAATTCTTCGACGGTTGAATAATCTCTTGGCTTAAAACACTCACAGTGAGCTAGCATAAAGTCCAAGAGCTGACCCCACCACATCTCCCCTGATAAAAAATCTATTATTGAGTCATAGATTGTGTTACTAAGAGTCATTCTTAATTCAGGAACGATAGAAATGCGTTGATAATTTTTAGGAAATGCTGAACTTATTTTTGCCCCATAGGTTAAGTGAACAAAAATTACTTGATTTTGATGAATCTATCTTTTATTTCAAAATTGAATCCGTGTATTATTTACAAAATCCATGATAATTGAGATGATGACGGAATAATTAATAAATATTGGATTATAATATGATAGAGTTTCGGAAATATATTTTTCAAAAATGGTATAATAGCTGTTTTATTTTTTGGGCTAAAAATTAAAAATTATTATATTAATAAAGAATTTGAAATTTTTTCTCAAAACCATCATCTATTTTTTTGGTGTCTTTAAAATGTTTACGTACATTATTTTCATGAATCTAAGTAATGATCAGTTATTTTTTAAGAATAAGGAATTCTTCAAATATTCCCATAAACTGATTCAAAAATCCCTTTTTGTAACTTCATTTCTGTTTAAAAAACTTTTCTTCAAATGATATTGACTCATGTAGTTCAAATATTCTGAAATTTGACTTAATATACATGTTTTAATCATTTCAAGTAATATTTCAGAGTTATGCATTGGTTAATGTCCGCATTACAAATCATTCAGATATTATGGTCATGAAATTAAAAGTATACTTAAAATTATTCAAGGATAATGCTAACTCTTTATTTATATTTAAGAATAATAAAAGTTATATTTATCAACAATGATTAGCGATTCCTAAGAAATTAAGACTATTTGAGATGATATTACCTTCTTCAATATCTCCAATTTAAAAAAAATTATAAGAATTTTCAATCAATTCTTATATTCCGATATAAATATTTATTTAAGAAACATTTTCGCAGTTCTGCAAATAAAAAGGAGAAAAAAAATAACTTCAAATTGAAATTCTCATACTAAAAATAAAGATTCATTTAAAATTTTTGTGCAACAGTTTGATAAATGTGGATTTCCATTGGTAGTTTTAAAAGAATTCTAAAATCATTAATTAGATGTTAAGAAAAATGGAATGACCAGATAATAACACAAAATTTTGAAATGATTGTTCAATGAAATATGAATTTAAAATATTAATAATGTTGATATTAAAATTACAATTTTCGAATGGAAAAAAAATTAAATTGAACAAAGAAATTTCAACACTTTTTAAGCTGTGTAACAAATGTGTGTGTCTGATCGTGTAATAAACAGAAATTCATCAAAAGTGACGACTCTCAATTTTTTGACATTTGTAAATTCTAAATTGAATGAGAAAAATGAAATAATACTAAGCATAATACAATATTCTAGATTTAATTATAATTAGGGAAAAGTTAGTTTTGAGAGTACTTTTCATAGGCATATAGAATGAAATCTTCTGAAAAATAATATCACATAAACTCATATTATTTTCTAATATATAACTATTTTATATAAAAATCAAATTCAATGATCTTAAAAGCGAAGGATAAACCTCAAAATTTACGAATATAATGAGTGGGAATATAATGCTTATCTATCATAAAACCATATGAAATATCAATTTTTGCTTTACGCCTAATTTTTGACGACAATTAGCAAAAAATGTTAAATGTTAACACTCAGTCCATTTGAATATGAAAAATAAAATTGACTTTGATTAAATGTTTTTATTTATCATGCAATTCTTCTTGCGACCAAAGATTTGAATAAAAGTTCAAAAAATAAGATAGCTTAAAAAATAATATACGGTAGTGTTTACTAATAGATGAATAGTATATAAATTCTATTAAAATGGATTTGATCCAAAAAAATATATAAAATTTGATCATAAATAAAATCGTTTTAAATTATTAAATATGTATGGCATTCCAAACGGGAACCGCGGTTGGTTACCATGGATTTCCGTCACCGGTCACATTTTAAAGATTTTTAAAGCCTTATAAAAATATGCTTTGTAAATCATTTTTTGTAAATCGGCAAAAATTTGGTAATTTTCTTCAACTAATAAATCTGCGAATAGCATTTATAATACAAGAACAATCTTTTAAAATGTGTTTGATTCATTTTTGTATAATTTCATATAGGCACATATATTCTTCCGGGACTTTCCGTGATTTTACCGTAAAATCATTAGTTTACACCAATTTTTCCGTATTTTGAATAGTTTACTGCACTTTTTCCGTAAAATTGAGTTACGGGAATCCGCAAAATTTCCGGACCTCATTTTTCATAGAATATAATAATAATATTTGATAAAAAGATATATTATTTATATTTTTGATTTTTGAATTACGGAAAAAGTGAATTGTTAACTTGATTTTTTTATATGGTTAATTTTTCAAATGATATTATGAAGATCTAAAATATTAAAAGTAAAAAATTGAATTACGGAAAAAGTGAGGTCAAAAGTGAAATAAATTTGCAGAACAATTTTCATTGAAATAAGACATTGAGTATCACACTTTAGTGAATCAACATCTATAAGAATGAAGTGTTTTGAAGCTGAAATAATATTGAATAGAAATTAATTTTTTCTGAAATTTTGAATGAAATTATGGGAAATAAAAAAATTACTAAATATTGTATTCATACAAATATATTATTTTAAAGGAAAAATAGATGCTGATAGAAACGATGAAAAATTTTGAAAACTTTACAATTAATTTATGTTCGTTAACCACAGAGCTTGCAATCCAAAGCTCACGTTAGACTACAAGAGTCATGAAGTCTCATACTAAGGGATATCCAACATATATTTTAATAATCTAATGTTTGTGACAAATATTCAACATAAAATTAAGTTTTCGTTTCGTTACAAGGCATTCATACTTTGGAGATATCATATTTAATGTACAGAAAAGTTAATATTAAACAATACATGCTAAAAATTCATAAATAAGATAATAAAATAAATTTATACGTAATTACTTTCATTTAATATGCTTTATGCTGTATAATATTGATTAAGAGGCATTAAAAGGTTCCATAGTCTGCTTTTATAGGCAAGATTTTTGATAAAAATTTAAAATTTTGAAAAATGATGAGAAAAGGAAAAAAAAGGTAAATGAGAGCAAGAGGAGGGAAAAAAAAGAAAAAGAAAAGAAAGGGAAGGGAAAAATAAAAGAAAGAAGGACATATAAAAATTTAGATGCGCATTCTTAATGCCGAGGCGGCTTGCCGCCGAGGCGCGATTTTTTTAGGCCTCTACGGTAACCCGGCAATGTTTTTTTAAATCTTGTACAGCCCTATAAATATGAGAAAATCGCTCAACAAAAAAACAATTCTTTCAAAAAGTTTAAAATTTATCTTTCTAATACATATTTTTGGAAGGGCGTAAGATACGCCAACTTAAATATATTATTAAATATGAGAAAATCGCTCAACAAAAAAACAATTCTTTCAAAAAGTTTAAAATTTATCTTTCTAATACATATTTTTGGAAGGGCGTAAGATACGCCAACTTAAATATATTATTAAATATGAGAAAATCGCTCAACAAAAAAACAATTCTTTCAAAAAGTTTAAAATTTATCTTTCTAATACATATTTTTGGAAGGGCGTAAGATACGCCAACTTAAATATATTATTAAATATGAGAAAATCGCTCAACAAAAAAACAATTCTTTCAAAAAGTTTGACATTGATCTTTCTAATACATATCCTATGGAAGGAGTTTACATTCACAAAATAAAAACCAGTTCAAAATCTTATTACTCCTTGAATTAAAATCATTTAATTTCAAATCCATTCCAAATCCTTAAATCTGTATTAAAATCATTTTGCCAACAACAACAACACAATACAAATTACATTTCCATATATCTTCTTGTCCATTTTGATTTTTTATCTCATTTTATTTAATTTTATTTAAAGCATATAGACATCGAGATCCTTTACACATATAGTTATATAAAAGTCAAATACATAATAAATTCTTAATTCTAGAGATATCTCAAAATCTCAATTTTTTAATTTAAAATACCTTTCATTTTTCACAGTACTATCACAACAAACAAGCCATTTACTAATTAACACATATAAGAAAAATATCAAATTACAAAACAACTTTCAATATCATTCGCATCGAATTCTATTTTTTCATAATTATCAACTACATGTTATTATATAATATATGTCGGCGCATATTCCACTCTATACAAGTGTCAGACACACTCACACAAAGCTGTGAGATTCATACCTCTATCAGTAGGACTTCTCAAATCAAGAACACATATGTTTCACTATCGCACATCTGTGTAGGATCTAATTAACCCTTTGGACTGGTACTTCAAAATTTGATAATTTGATAATTTCATGTGATATCATCATTTGCCTTTAAAACAACTGTGTGTTAAACTAGACACGTTCCTCTATCATAATGCAAAATATCAAAGTTTGGGAGACTCCCAAAGTGTCTGAAACTGATCATAAGGGTGAAAAACCGTTTTCCAGAAGTTGGGAACGTAGGGTAACATGTTCTAGATGATTTTTTATATTTTTATCAGGAAAAATGCAATAAATATTTTTGCATATCAGAGTATGTAATTTAAATGATAAAATCATTTTGAAATTTAAATTTGAAAGAGAATTTTATGATAGAAATGCAATTATTTGTGATCGATTAAATTACAACTAAAACATGGTAATCAAAAATTAGCAAAATGCTTAACAAATAGCTTACTACAAAATAAATTTTTGACAGAAATCTAAATGAGATATGAAATCGTATTAAGTAAGGATGTCAATTTGGAAGAAAAGTGAGAAAATTCCTAAAATGCTAAAAATGAATTTTCCAAACGTACTTTTTTATCTGATTTTTTTGATTTTGAAAAAAATTTGGAGAGAAGAACTCTTCGTTTTTGAATTTTGTCACGATGGTTTTAAAGTATATTAGACACATGTATTGATATTACTATTTTTGTATATTTTGAGAGAAAATCCCTAAAAAGTGAGAAAATCTGAGACGGTTTGAGAAAATATATAAACTATTGAAAATTTGAATTAAACTTCTAATTTGGAAAAAAGAAATTTGGAAAGAAGAAAATTCAAAAATCGAGATTTAGACTCAGTATCAAATGGAGAACAAAATGTTTCTTCATATGAAGGAAAAAATTTTCTTGTGAAGAAATAGAGTTTTTAAAATTTTATTGTATGTAATGAAATAAACAAATATTAAAATTATTTTTTGATAACAAGAAAATTCCCAACAGAAAATATTTGAGACAAAGAAAAAAAGAAAATTGAAAAATATTACTCTCCTTTACATTTCATGAGATTTTCAATTTATTTTCATAAAATTGACAATTTTATACGTTTAGATGAAAATAAGTGATTTTGCTTGAAATAAAAATTATTGTTTGTTTACAGCTATCAAATAGATTTTTGCTATTTTGATTAAAATTTGTTAATCAAATTAATAATTTTTTTCTAAATATCTTAAATATCTGGATCACTCACTGATACGATGAATTAAACGATAAAAATAATATAAACTCAACTAAGTTTCCTGTCTTTCAACCAAAAAATATTATGCAATTTAAATTAAATTGTTTATTCAAAGATAAAACAAAGATAAACTAATTATAATTATCATATACTTTATGAATAACTCTCTAATTGGATAAGATTTTCGTACAAATATTTTTTTTAATATCGATAAGAATATGTTTACCTACTATCACCATATGTCGATAAACGAGAGTAGAGTGATTTTTATCATCGAAACTTTTTAAAAGCTGTAAGCAGGAAGTAATAATCTTGTTTTTTCTGAGTTAGTTGTAGAACTATTGATGCCCGAGTTATCATTGTGATGCAGAAGGATATCAATGTACTGACTGAAGGATATGAATTGAATTGAATTTTATTGAATTTCAATTTGATCAAAATTTGTTGAAATGATATGAATGTGTCAACTTCTGTATCATTCTCCTTCACTCCTTCCTTATTCTTTCGAGAACGAAGCTAGCTCAGCTTTCGCTGAGCGAATTGACACTTTTCATGCCCTAAACGTACATACTCTCAAATTTATCGAAAAAATTAATACCACCTAAACTAGTATATTCTTATTTTAAATATGATATTATCCTTATATTCCACACTAAAATTCATTTAAATCAACTTTTAAAAAAGTTCGAATCCTGCGCGTCTCACTTTTTAAATTTTCCAAAAGGAAAATTATATTCTCCTCAAGTGAAAACAATTTTCCAAATTGACTTCCTTATATTAAGTGGTTATTAATCATTTTAACCCTAGATTTACGAGTATGATTGAAAATCGTTTCAATTTTCATTGAAATCAATAAATGATAGCAATGATGGCAAGTAGTATTAGTGTTTAATAATAAAAATGAATTTAATTAAGCTTAATGGCATCAAAAAAATTTAGTCTAGTTTTATGAGAATTTCAATTTGAGTTCCTTTCAAAAATTAAAAGCGCCCATGATATGGGGTTTTTTTCGTTTTTAGTATAAATTTAAAATATGTACTATTAGTAAGATATTACCATATATCGATAAAAAAATTGACATGAAAACAATTTAACAAAATATTGCTCTATATATCCTAAACAATAGATTTTCGAATTATTTTATTCATGATTGTGAATTAGTTCTGAAAAAAGCGATATTTGAAATGCCATTTGATTAAATTGAATTCTTTGATTGATGATCGTTCATATTAATTTTTTTAAAAAAAATATATCTAACTCTACGTGTTAAAAATATTTTATTTTTCAGAAATCGAATCTATGTTTTTCTCAAATAAAAAATATTTATTTACATATTTGATGGCAGCAGCGAACGTGACTATACCTGTGACACCAAAGAAGAATCAGAGATTCACATCAGAAGAAGATGAAATTCTTAGGAGCATTGTTTCGCAACATAGCAAACTGTCATGGAAAGAAATAGCTAAAAATTTGCCTGGAAGAACAGCCAGCCAGTGTCGTGACAGATACAATCAATACTTATACACAGAAGTGGTAGCTAAGCCGTGGACTGTCGACGAGGACAAATTGATTATTGAGAAATACATGCAATATGGCCCCCATTGGGTTCAAATTGCCAAATTCCTTCCTGGAAGAAGTGGAGTTAATATTAAGAACAGATGGAATAGTGCATTAAAGAAGTACCATAAGATACCCCATAAAAACTTCAAAATAACAAGGCGTTTGAAATCTGAGAGATCTAGCGTTCAACCAGCAGATATATCCGGAATGGATTTCTTAAACGACCTTTTTCGCGTTTCAAATCAAGCATTGATGGAATTCTTTGGATCTTACAAAGAATAAGCGATTTATTGTATTATTATATATATGATTATAAAAATCTATCAAAGTAAAACAAAGATTTTTCGGATTTACGTTACTTAATTTTATTTTTTATTACTTACCCAAATGCATAAATTCGCTCAGTAAATATTTATTAATTAAGTTTTTATAATATCTTTTGTACAAAAGGATTTAAATTTTTTGACATGTTCATACTTTTGTGAAGAATTTGGTCCACTTTTTGAATGCTTGGTCATAATCGCTCTCAAAATTTTATTTTTTGAAATGTTTACTTAATCCGCAGATATAAAACGGATTCCCATTAAAGTATTCAATTATTTAAAGTTGTCAAATTTAGAAAAAGAAATAATTATACTCTCTACTATCATAATTGTTTTTTATCAAAAATGGTTTTAATTCGATTTTAAAATTTCAAATCATGATCGTCTAGCCTTAAACGTTAGATCGCTCGGCTTAATCTAGCTATTTTTTTGACCAGGCAAAATTTCAATATTTTGTAAACCAAATTTCATTATATTCCTTTCATTATTATTTCCTATGTCTTTTATTAGTTTGCAAATGAGCTTTATTTTCAGAAGCAAAAAATCGATTATTTCTCAATTTATTCTATGAATAATTCAAACATCGACAAGACGATATCAATTAGAACATAAGGACAACAATGACATTATAGCCACATTTCTTGATTTATAAAGTATGAACTAATAACTCCTGCTTTTTAAGCATATTTCTTGGATTCAAATTTGAAAAATTAATAATTCTTTCATAATATCATCACTACATCGAAATTTCAACTATTTATAGTATATATGATTTATGATTGTCAAATAATTTGTTCAAAAGAAAAATATTTCACAAGACATTTTAAATTTTATAAAATAAAAGTTTATCAACAATACCGTTAAAACAAGACTTCTCATGAATATGAATAATAGATTTTAAAACAATTTTTTCCACTTTCGATTGTAATCAGAAGCAGAAATTATAAATAATAAAGTGTAGTCAAATTAATATAAGTATATTTAAATTTAAAGGTAGTCTCACGAGAAAACTGACGGTAAAAATTCGATGAAACCAGGTGCATTGTATAGTACATATATGTGGTAAATAAATGTCGATTAGCTTTGTAAAAAATATCCCACAGTTTTTGAGATCTTGAAAACGGCCATTCAAAAAGTCGAAAATTTTTCCGAGATGTTAATGGGCAAGACAGTTTTTCGAAAAATAAATCGTAAACATGGGAATTAAAATAAGGCGTTATATTACATATATGGTAAAGAATATGGATGTGAAGAGCGTTAGTAGAATGGAAAGACTTTGAAATTTTAAAAAATTTATCTGGACTAAAAAATTATTTGATTATAAAAAACATATTATATATCAATTGCTATATAGAACTATCATAACAGATTTTGGAAAAGCCGCAAATCCCCAAGCTGGAGAATTCATTAAATACTAATTATTCAGCTTTTTATCGGAAAGGAAGCTAGTGTAGTGGTTGGGAAAACTATGCTCTTTTTGAATCTAAAAGGCAACTGTTCAAATCATAACATCTTTGTTTTTTTTTCTTATTCTGCCATTATTGTTTTTCCTTGTTATGATTCAAATTAAAAATATTTTAGTACAGGTATTTTGGACATCATTTTTTCACATTGTCTCAATGCAAATGTTTGAAAATTTTGTAGGCAATATGACAACTCTTTCAACATTTGTTCTCTTTTATTAACTCAAACAGATTTAGGATCTAATTTCATGCCTTCGAAGACATTTAAACCATCTTCAACATAATTTATTGACAAATTGATAACAATTACTCATGAATGTCGTAGATTTAATATCCTGTCACTCAGCAACAAATTCGGGTTCAATAACAAAGCTCAGTAAAAACTTTACAGAAATTCTCCAATTTATTTTAGTGTCTTTTTGCGTCATTACGGCTGCATTTTCTTCTGCATCTGAACGCTGTGTTTGGAAGAAGACGAAATACAGAAACTTTCAACACAAGTAATCAGATTTTCTTGTCTTTCATGTTAAAATGCTTCATCTCGCTAGGTATACGTCATTTATTGGATGGATTGTTAGCTTTGTGTCCAAATAGCAAAAAAAAGTATTAATTTAAATTTCGCATTTTGCATAAGTATACGCTTTAATTTATATCAAAACAGATTTAGATAGCTTAAAACAATATAGTTTACTCATAAATACATCTTGATAATTCACTTCTTCAATTTTCATAATCTTATATCCTGACCTATATCCTCTTATAAACCATATTTCTACTGAGATCTTCTTAAAGCATCTTTTTATCCCTATCTACGCCTCGAAACCCTATTTTTCCGGCGGAATATGAATCTTCGGGTCTCGCTGATTCGATTTCTGCAGTCAGATCGTAAAAATACCCACTACATAGCCTGATAATCTCAATTTAAGTTCCTTAATTTTTTTGAAAAAAAAATTAAAACTCCCTTATCAAACATCATGCTCATTTTTACGAATTTCATTTTTCCTTTAAGTTTAAAATATACGCTTTTTAGCATGTTTATAATACATTTTCAATTTACATTTACATTTTTATTTTTGAATTGTTTATTTATATTTCCGTTTGAACAATAATATTTATTGAAAATTGTGAGAGAAACGGATATAATAAAAAACACCATACAACAAAATTCACTTTTTTTCATACTTACGCGGATCACTCCTTTTCGGCCCAATATGCCGGAAATGATAAAACTCTCAGATCTAGTTGCTAAGATCTAAACTCTCGACTCTCAAATCTACTTCCTCAGATCTTGTTGCTAAGATCTACTTCCTCAGATCTTGTTGCTAAGATCTACTTTTAATGTTTAAGCACTCAGATCTCATTTTTAAAATATCTGCACCAAATTCTTACATCTGATAATTTTCATGTGTAACCAATGTTTCCCAATCCCTTTGCCATACCCTACTAATCGCAAATTCATTCCCTTTAATTTTGTATTAAATTTAAATTCCAATCTTAATTTCTACATTATTTATGCTAACCCTTTAAATTTTGTTCTTATTTATTCACCCTCAGATACAAATTTATTTAGAATGTATTCCTCTGAGGTCTATATTTGTATTCGAAAATAAAATCTTTTAAACTCTCTAAGTTATCATTTTCTCTTCAGATATCTAATATTTTTCTAATGACATAACTACTTTGGACGCATATCCAAATTCCAAAAAAAATATGGAAAAAATAAAAATGAAATTGAAAAATACAATTTTTGATATGTAAAAAGAGATTTTGAAAAAAATTGGGAAAAAGAGTATCTAATAAAATTGTTTGAGATCTATGTAGACATAGTTTTTACAGTAAAAAATCAATAATATTGAAATTGATCTGAATATATCTTTTTTTTTAAGTTTGAATGCATTAATCTCAAAGCATTTGATAAAATACTGGTTTTATTTCAAAATTCTAAATAATTTGTAATTAGATCTTTATGATGTAAATTAATTTTAAACAAGTACCGATAAAGAGAATCATAATAAAGGTGATCTATATTGCTTAAGTAAAATTGAGTATAATAGATCGATCTTAGCAACAAGATCTGAGGAAGTAGATCTTAGCAACAAGATCTGAGGAAGTAGATTTGAGAGTCGAGAGTTTGAATCTTAGCAACAAGATCTGAGGAAGTAGATCTTAGCAACAAGATCTGAGGAAGTAGATTTGAGAGTCGAGAGTTTAGATCTTAGCAACAAGATCTGAGGAAGTAGATTTGAGAGTCGAGAGTTTGAATCTTAGCAACAAGATCTGAGGAAGTAGATCTTAGCAACAAGATCTGAGGAAGTAGATTTGAGAGTCGAGAGTTTGAATCTTAGCAACAAGATCTGAGGAAGTAGATCTTAGCAACAAGATCTGAGGAAGTAGATTTGAGAGTCGAGAGTTTAGATCTTAGCAACTAGATCTGAGAGTTTTATCATTTCCGGCATATTGGGCCGAAAAGGAGTGATCCGCGTAAGTATGAAAAAAAGTGAATTTTGTTGTATGGTGTTTTTTATTATATCCGTTTCTCTCACAATTTTCAATAAATATTATTGTTCAAACGGAAATATAAATAAACAATTCAAAAATAAAAATGTAAATGTAAATTGAAAATGTATTATAAACATGCTAAAAAGCGTATATTTTAAACTTAAAGGAAAAATGAAATTCGTAAAAATGAGCATGATGTTTGATAAGGGAGTTTTAATTTTTTTTTCAAAAAAATTAAGGAACTTAAATTGAGATTATCAGGCTATGTAGTGGGTATTTTTACGATCTGACTGCAGAAATCGAATCAGCGAGACCCGAAGATTCATATTCCGCGGAAAAATAGGGTTTCGAGGCGTAGATAGGGATAAAAAGATGCTTTAAGAAGATCTCAGTAGAAATATGGTTTATAAGAGGATATAGGTCAGGATATAAGATTATGAAAATTGAAGAAGTGAATTATCAAGATGTATTTATGAGTAAACTATATTGTTTTAAGCTATCTAAATCTGTTTTGATATAAAACGAAAAAGAAATGCTTTAAGTGTTCGGCCACTTAATCATTTTCCCACAAATCATTATGAACAGTGAGAAGATAGAAATTAATTTATCATGTGTAGATATTGCCACATTTAAGAAGCTTGAAAAGCTTATTAAAGAAAAACTTCCTGGTGTTATTTATAATAATATCGCAGATTATCAAACAAGTCCCAATCAATCAAAACTATTACAAGAGAATACTATTAAATCAATGATTGCAGCTTCCAAAAACCGTGCTCTAAGCTATCAAAGATCTCTGCAAATGAAAAAAATCAATGAACAAAGAAAAATACAAGATGGAACTGCAGACGAATTAGAACAAGAAGCAGAAAAGGCAGATCTTGAAACTCTCAATGACAATGAAGATGATTCTGATGATCAAGATGAAGATGAAACAAATGGTGATGAATCCTTGAGTTTAAGCGAAATATTATTAGATGATTATACCCCATTATTTAAGTACCCTCCGTTTGCAGATAAATTAACGTGTGTTATCATTAATAACATGTTATATAATTTAAATTTTCCAAACTCAAAGAGCCGACGATACTATGCGGAGACACTTCAATTTGCCTTTATGTTGTATTGCCAACAACCCTCAGAATATTTGTTGGCAAGACAGAAACTTATGTTGCCATCAAAAGCAACTCTATTTCGAGTCTTTGGTAAAGATATTGCAGCATGGAAGGAACTTTTGCTTTCAAAATCATCTTCACTCCCAGTATTCCTCAGATTCAGGGAATTATATCCATATACAGATGAGGAATTACGTGAACAATGCCATTTTTGCATTGGAATAGATGCAATCACAGGCAAATTATGGAAGAAGTCCGGCCATGACGATCAAATCGAGGACTTATTTGCATTATATTTGATGCCATTAGATTGCAAAGGTCCATCAATATGTTTGCATATAATACAACATACAAATGGTCTTGCATCTGGAATTATGAGTGAAATCTTGGATTACATTGCTACAGTTCAGAAAACACTGAATGTTCCAGTTTTTACAACTGATGGTGACAAATCTTACGATTTTGTTTATCAGATATTCTTTCACCATTGGTACAGCCTAGTTACTGGCTTTGATGGATTAGTAGAAGTCCTTAAAAGTGCAAAATTCCAAGATCTTAAGATTATCTTCATCGCGGACGTCGTTCATATAGGCAAAAACCTCAGAACGTTATTAATTTTCCCCAATAAGTTAATCTTTTTGCAACCTTATGATCCAACGCTGCACGTCGATATTACAAAAATTAGATTATTTTCCAAACTTGGAGATGCAATTAACAACTGTGATAAGTCTACCACACTCAATGACAAATATCCTGTAACAATCTTTAACGTTCAAACCGTCAAGGATATGCTAGATAATAATTGCTACACTGAAGCAACTTGGCTCCTTCCACTTGCACTTTGGTTTGAGGGAGTCCGAAATACCATATTACCAGTTGAAGCAAGATTGTCAATGTTCAAACTTGCTTTTTTCATCTTGCATTTCTTTCTCAGATTGCAAGATGTGGTCGGAGTCACTGATAGACTTCCTAATATAGAGACACCAGATCATCGTCTCAAATTCAAAGGTTATCTTTTTGCCAGAAGAATGCATCTTCTGAAAATGGCGACATCTCTTCTCACTCTTTATGGATTTTTAGAGGAATTCCCGAATATAAATTTTCAACATCTCACAACCCTTCCGGTTGAACATTTATTTGCCTTATTCCGAAAATTTGCGCATTCAAAAAAAGAAGTTAAAGATTTGATGAGTGCGGGAGCGCATTTGGTAATGAACCAAACCTACCGTGAACAAAATTTTGATCGTCTTGTGTCAGAATGCAGACTTGATAATTCAGGAGCAAATATGGCAAATGTCGAGGAGATGCCAGAAGATATTAAGTCCCAATATATATTCACAGATGAAGATATTGCCAGTATTACGACCGATCTTATGTATTTAGTTGGTTGGCACGAAGATCAGGTATTTTCAGTTTGGGGAAGATTAATAAAATACAATCACACACAACCATTAAGTGTTTTTGAACCTTACAGCAAAGATTTTCCGCGTAATGGAGTGGAAATTTTAAGACAAAAACTGGATCAAATTATTGAAATAAAAGCTCCAGTTCCTTTTTCAGAAAATAGGGGCTATTGCCCATCTCAAGCATACGAAACACAGTTACAAAAAGTGCCGATGGCCAAAACACCTCTTTATGAGAATTTCAATGACATACTACAATTCGCAAACTCAAATTCCTCTTCTTCTACAGAAAACTCTACAACTACAGATTCTACATCTCAAGGAATTCAATCTCAAAATTCAAATTTTCCAAATGAAAATTTGGAAAATTCCCAAAATGCAGAATCAACTGATGATTTTCAATCATTAATAACGCCAATACAAGAAGATCATTTTCCTTCTGCCAACGAACTAAAACAATGGTTTGATATTGCCCATGATGTTTTAATTAGTCCGCCACCTGAGAATCAACATCCAGAAATTGATGAAGAAGAGACACAAAAAGCAATTTATCTATTACAAAACTTAGACTTTCCTAAGAAATAAAATTATTTAATTTATTCTTGTTTGTTTTTTAATTAAACATGTATATTTATTAACATTTCCTTTTTTAATACCTTTCCAACTTCTATTAGTAACAAACATAACTAATTTGAAGATTTAGCGTTATGAAGAAGTATCCAAGTAATAACGTCAATAATGCATTTGCGATAGGATATAATTGCACCAAAGGTTAAAACTTGTATAAAGAATGAAAAATGAAATTTAATACAATTTTTTTTCGAAAAAAATCCATGCTTGGCTAGATTTTCATAGTTATTGAATATGCATTACTGACATCTTGTAAAAGATGCCGATCAAGGCTTTCAAGATTGCTAAATTTCTCGATTAAAATTTACATTTTTTTTTATTTGTGTTTAATTACATTTTACAGTTTGCAGACTTACATAAAATCCGCAACATAGTGGTTATTTAATATTTGCCCCACAGTATTGTAGTTTGAAATTTACGATAAGATTATAATTGATAAAGTAAGGTTTTGTCATTAATGCATCTTATAAACTTTCATTGATAAATATGGATAGATAAGTTCTGTGTTCAAAAGTAAGCATTTTTTAAAACGCGCAATTATATCAAGAACGACTATCATAAATTCATGAGTATCGATGATTTTCGTTTAGGATGGACTTAATCGGCTTGATTGATATACATATTTTAAAATGGCATAGCTTTGTGCATGTTATGTCAAGCATTGTGCCAAACCAATTTAAAATGAAACAAATTATTTTAAAGAAACTATATATGAACTATTCGAACACTTTATATTAATGTAGGGAGCTATAAATTTAAATATTCTAAAAATTTATTTATTTGTTAAGAGTTCGGAACAAATTTATTATTGAATATATAGGAAATCAAATAATTATGCATAATCGCATAAAAAAATGCTGAAACAATGAAAAGAAAAAAATAGTTGCCCAATAGAAAAAGTCGAACCCATACCCCTACCCATTGAGTTATCCTCACTTTCAAGTTTCGATCGAAAAAAAGGTATTTAATCGCGTAACTCGCACCGTTTAGTCGTATTTCGAAGTTCTATATAGTATTAAAGATTAAGTTACATTATGTACAAAATAACTTTTTATTGTTATTTGATTTTGATAGCATTATTAGCTGAATATGAAAAATCTCGTAGAAATAATCATTTCATTCAGACATAAGTATTGGATTGTTTCCCAATAAGCATAATAACACACGTTTCATATTATAATTTATTTCATTTCTGTACAAAATTTAGATAACGATATCAAATAAAAAAAACTGTGGCCTTTTTTTACTTCAAACTATCATGAAGTGTAACCAAATTGGGTGAGTATTCTTGCTATCAGTATGACATGAAAAAGTGAACGACAAAAATTGAAGATATTGTAGTTAACTCGGATTTTTTTAATTGCAAACACATCTATAATTTGTTTAAATATCATTTATTATATCAAAATCGAAAAATTCGTTTTTGGAAATCTTTGAATTTATGAGAAGTTCTACAAAGACACTTACAAATATAGCGTTTGCAATAAAAAGGCTCTTTAATCTTCTTCATCCTTGCTCAGAAACTTCTACTGGTTACCTTACGGGTAACCTGCAAAGCTGCTTCCAAGGCATCGGGAAAATAACGTATTTTCGTGAGACTACCTTTTTAAATTTCTAACAAAAAATATAAATGAATTAAAAACATAAAAATATTATGAAAGGAATTTCACATCCTCAAAGGATTCAGAAAATGTAACAGATACTGCTTTGCTCAGTCTAGATTTTACACGTGAATTGTTAAGTAAATTATGTTGGAAAGTGCTAGAAACGCATCTCAATTGTGATTGAACGCATATAGGTGATTCATCTTTAAATTCTGGGAACTCTCCATAAGTAGCGCATGCTTGAATCGTTCTTTTGATAGGTGCCCATTTGATATTGCCTGACATAGATTTTTTAATAAAAGGACGTTGAATACTCTGTTCAGTCTGATGAAATAGAGGATTCTGATACAACTGTTGCATTGTTATTCTCTGATCTGGATCTACAACGATCATCTGACTAATTATTTCGCGAATGTCTTGTGGAACTGATTTTGGAAGACGGAAGAATCCCTTTTGAGCAAGTTGCCGCATTCCACCGAGAGAATCACTCTTCCATGGTGATTGCCCCGAAATTAAAATAGCAAAAGTGACACCTAAAGCCCATACATCTCCTTTCATCGGGTCATTTGGTTTTTTAAGGAATATCTCTGTAGCTGTAAATTCATTTGATCCTGAGAAAGCCTTATGTAACTGTCCTGCACTTGTTTGAAGACAGAGTCCGAAATCACTGAGTTTAGCTCGCTTGTATTCATCTAATAATATATTTCCTGGCTTTATATCTCTGTGTGCAATCCCATGATCATGGCAATATAGTAAGGCAGAAACAATTTGTGTAGCAACTGTTATAAATCGGGGATAACTTAGGCCCATTTTTTCTTGTACTTCATTGTAAAGACTTCCATTAGGACAATATTCGAGAATGTAGTAAAATTGAGTTCCAATTTGAAAATGATCATAAAGTCGGATGATATGTGGATGATTTAGAGTTGAAAGTGCAGTTGTCTCAGCATCGAATATCTCCCAAGTCTTTTGTATTTCTGATTCATCGACAGTCATTACTTTAGCAACAAAATTTGTTCCAAATTTTATTGATTCGACAAGGTAAACTTCTGCAAAACCTCCTTTTCCAATAACTGAAGTGAATTTATAATCTTTCAGGGTGAAAGGAAGACATGCAGATTTCGCGACATTCTGCTTAGTAAGATTCATATCGAGTAAATTTGTAAAAAAAATTGTGCGTGTAAAAAGTAGCATCGTCTGAATTATTGCTGTATAGTTTATCAATTGAAGTAATATATGGTAATGAAGAATCTGAATTTAATTATTACAGATAGCGGTTTTACGTTATACTCAAAAAAATTGAATTATTAGGGGAAAAAAGCAGAATTAATTAACCATCAATTTAAATCATTTTACCGGGTTTTGAAAAATAACTGTTCTGTATATTTCAATTAAAATCAGAACTTCATAGTGCTGCAAAATAGTATAGTAAAATGATTCGATAAATTTGTATCTAGTAATTTTTTGACTTTTTGAGAAGATTGAAAGTAAAGAATCTAAAATTCAATTAAAAAACATTTTTTTGGGTTCTGTTTGAGTATCTACGAAGAGAAAATAATAATCGAAATGTTAGTCTTATATACATTTATTTAACAACTGGAATAATAGCACGTGTAGCAACGCCACACTGATTCGATTTATCTCTAATCATTCTAATGTAGCCCTTTTCTCCCCAGTTCCTTCCCCAAGAATTACGAACAATCCAGTACTTGGTTGATCCTTCAGCGCCAAAACCAACGCAGCCAACGCCATGGTCAAGATTCGTTGGTGAGCAGGATTTCTCGTCATAGATTCCAGATAGGTACATCTGGAATGAATAGTGTGAAGCATCAATTCCTATAGCTGCAGGTCCGTAATTCTCAACTTTCGCGGCTAAATCGTCTTCATTTCCTGTTTGAACTTCTATGTATTTAATTATCTTTTGAACTTTGGATCTCTTTCCAAAGTTGCATGTGCCCTGATAACCGAGATATGGATATTCTGTCTCTAGATTAAATTGCCCTGATTGTTTTGAAATTATATAATCATAAGCTTTATCCATATCACCTCCATCGCAACCATTGCATGTAGAAACGCAATCAACGATGCTTTGCTCCGAAAGTTTTTGCAAGCGGTTGTAAACAATTGCCCATTGTGATTCTTGAGCTTGTATTGCTGAAAATGCCCAGCAAGAACCGCATTGGCCTTGGTCTTGGATCGGGTTAACTTTGTTCTTAGTTCTCCAGTCGCAAGAAGTTGCTGATGGAATTTCTATTTTATCAGAAACGTAATAATGGGGAGAAGATTTTAAGCCTAATAATGATTTGTACTCCGATGGCGTCAAATGAGCAAGGTGGTTTATTGCGAGAGTAAAATCAAGATTTGCATTATTAAAAGAATGAATGTATCTTTTGCTTGAAAGCCAAATTCCATATCTTAACTTGTATTCTTCGCCAGTAAAGATTTTACCTGTTTCTCTCATCCATGAAAGAAATTGCTTCTCTTCCATAACAATTTGGATAAATTTATAACCTTATTCAATTCAAATTTTAACCACACTAGAAAAATTCGAATTCGCGATAAATTTTTTGGACAAAAATGTGTTGGGGTAGTAGCTCACCGGTAGAGCAAGGGATTGCAGATCCCTGGGTAGTCGGTTCGATTCCGGCCTGCCCCTAAATTTTCTTTTTTGAATTTGTTCTTTCATTATTTTTTTTGAGGTTTAAACACGTTGTATATCTTAACTTTTAATACTTAACTTGGGATTGAGATATGAGAGAACATGATTTGAATGAGATTTCAAACATTTTTCTTAAATTGTATGGATTCTAAACGTATCGGTTTGTTTATCTGTTCTGTATATCGATATACGGTCGTGTTAGTTAATATGGTATTAATGGGGCGTCAAAAGTAACATTTATATCTAATTCTACTAACTCTTGTCGTAATATGAGTGGAATTGCACATATAAGAATAACTAAGGCATATGAGATTGCAGCCATGACATATTGTGAATAATTTTTGTTAATTGCTCCAAAAACTAAATAAAGAAAGCCACAAATTCCTACCAGAGCTGCGAGAACTATGAGTAAGTAATCGTGAGAATTTTGTTCTAAGCGAGGTTTGTTTTCTGCAATTGAAATTAAAATAAGCCAAACAAATAGAAGTATAATAAAAATTACAAGCATAACAAAATTGGCATAATAATATTCATTCCTTGGAATATAAGTTGTAACAAAGAGTAACGTAATTTTTAAGTAAGATATTATATTTAAAACATTACCGATACGAACATTAAGAAATGCTATCGTATGTCCAACTCCAAGTGCAAATAGTAAATAAAGTATTAGAGTGATACTAAAGAAAAATGAAAATACGGCAAGCCCTTTCCAATCGAGAATTGTTTGAAACAATGAAGGAAATTTAAGATCGTCGTCTGTTTTCATGCAATAATATGTAATAATGACGATAATTGTATGGGCAATTAAGCTGACTGTACAAAAAAAAGCAAGAAATGATTTTTTTATCTTCATCTAAAATAAAAAACTGACAGAATTCACTATCTTTTGGCCAAAATGTTCTTGATTATATAAAGGTAACCAAACTATTTTTTGAAAGTCCGCCATAACTTTAATGGTACTATTTCAGCGTGTACAATGAATACAAAAATTCTAAGAGTGCCACATAAAATAGTACTTTAGACTTGAGTTAATGCTACCAAGCAAATGTTAAAAAGATGACTTTAGTGTTTTGATAATCAAAGATTAAAATCATTATTGTCTAAATCAATAATCATAACGACAGAAGTTAATGTTTTTTCATAAGTGCTTTAAATCCACTTTTAAAAGTATACCTCAAAAATCAAAATATCAAAAAAAATTGGCCGATAGGTTTGGCTTTAATTTTTGTCTGCTTTTATGATTTGATATGGATGTTATAATTTTAAAAGTTGAGCCAAATTCACCAATAGATTTTTGAGATTTGCAAATACTCAATAATTTTCAGCGTGTTATCTTTTATTAAAAGAACTATTTGGTTTCAGTATCATATAAATTGATATTTACTTTCTATTTGAACCTTCATTTAGCTAATGATTTAATAATACAGATTTCATCTAGTCCTTATAAGAGAATTTTGAATTTGTTATAATAAAAAAACAAACAGATATAGCTTACACTTCTATAATAAAGATACCTTTTATAGAAATCAGTATGAAATGTGTTTTGGCTTATTGGAAGCATATCAGACATAATCGCCATAATCAAAAAATCTATATACCCAATAAGTAATAAATTTGTCGATATAGATTTTCCATAAAATTAGTTTTTAGTCTGATCTTAAAATAAATTTAATTTTTTATAAAAAAAATCACATTTAAAAGTACCTTTTTAGTAGCTCGAAATCCTGTTGGTGGATTTCGGGCGTACTTCAAAATTAGCTTTTCTTCTACATATGCAAGCTATATTTTAAATATGGAGCAAATCGGATCGGCGAAAGTAGTTTAGTTACCTTTGATTATATTGGGAAGTATTAATTATAATAGCTATACTACTTTCCTATTTGTACAATGGTTTTATGATGTATAAGAAAAGGTACATTCACTAGGCGATAACAGTAAAATGGGATGAAAATAGGATAAATAGCATCCCTATATAGTGCCTAACAATATTTATACGGGCCAAAAAAAATTTGGCTAGAGATTTGGCGAGTTATAAAACTTAGAAAATTGAGAGGGATTTTTATTTTTGAATTTTTTTGGAAAGTTAAAATTGCGATTAAAAATCGATTTCCAGGAGAACTAAGCATCTCATCATATATTTAAATCGATAAAAATATTAAATAATAGTTGAATAGTAAACAACATGAAATTATGGCTGAATCTACAGAAAAAATGAACATATTTGACATTTTTGAAAATTCATACGTTAGATGGTGACAGACTCATAAACTATACTTTAGCTAAGATTGATATATGGTTTCAACAACACATGGTTAAAATCGGAAAAATATTTTAGATTTCAAAAAGATATATATATGGTAATATAATGGAACAAAGTCAACAAATAGCATGTTAAATATGTTATAATTAACTTTTTATTAGATCCAATAGTAGATATCGAATGGTTTCCAGCTTTATGGTTAAATATTTTCTTTTCGAGCTTCTCTTTAACTGTTGTATTAAGGTTGTAAATTTTTGATGCTAGAAACTATGGAATCTTCTTTGCTGCTGCATTTTTCTTGAGAGTTCTTGCAATTTCGAACAGATCTGCGCATTGTATGAAATAGAGGCTTTAAAATATCTTGAAAACAGAATAGGACTGCTTTTCCAAAGGAATGCTTACTTGTAAATCAGAGAGTTTCAAAATTGACAGCAAGATTATCATCATAACTTTCGATTTGCTGCGAAAAAGGAAGACAAGTAATTAACAAATCATTTACTGTTGTTCATCAAAAGAAGAAAACTTTGATAACAACTAATGATGATAAAATCAAGCTATCTTTAATATTTTAAATTGATAAGACATTCAAAATATTTGAATGGTTTAAAATATTTTCTTTAATTTCTATAAGATTATCATGATTATATAATAAAATTTAAATTTTTATTCAAAAACAATATTTCAAACTTTTAATTTCAAAAATCTTAATTCTGCAATAAGTGTATTTAATTGTAGCAAATTTAATGATCCTTCGTCATGTAGCAATTTGGAACTCATAAATTAATGATTTCTTCAAGTAAAATTCTGTATTATTCAAAAGTCAATAATTCTCTAGTAACTTTTCTTCAAACCCTAACCAATATATTATATGTATAATGGAGAATAATTGCAAAGAAAGATAGCCGAATTTACTGGGTAGTTCTTGTGATGCGAAATAATTGCAAATTAACACCTAGTTTTAACAGCATCAATCTCTTTTTGCTCTCATTTAAATGCATTCGCACACTTTAATTTTGAAATATAAGAGTTTTGGAAATTATCAAATTTACCTGCTCAAATACTATAGATCTTCATAAGTGTTAATAGAATCATTAGCCTTACATATAGTGTTTAATATAATGATGCACATTATACTGGGATTCATTCCTTATTCATCTAGTTATTATAAGATTTACAACCCCATGAAAATTTAAAATTTTGTCAAAAATAGTGAATGTACCTTTGTATAAGATATGGTTCTCGATTTCAAAACATCAAATAATGAAAATTGCTGAACTTATTGATTTTGTGAAGAGCCCAAACTGACTTCGCTAGGTGTCTCTGCTTGATAATCTTAATAAATTCCTGAAATTTCATACGATTAAAACAATTTATATTCTCATTTTAAAATTTTAATTTTAATCAAATTTCAGTGTTCAAAGTACCAAATTTTCTTAGCTAGGTTTCAGATGTTGCAGTTCATGTCACTTTTTTATTATAATTTATGTCGGAGTTCAAATGGGGACCCGTAATTAAGGCTTCATACGTTCTTGTCCCTTGTGAAGTCCTTGCAGCAGCATGTGCCTCTGCAGCTCTTCTAGGTGTTAGTCTCAGCAAAACATTTTCGATTATTTTTGGAATTCTTCTTATCATCTTTACTATTGTTTTTGCATTTACAGCATGGAAGACAGCTGATGATAAGTTCATGCGTATTTGCTCGGCTATTGCTGCAGTTCTGATGCCAATTGCTGCCATTGGATGTTTCATTGTTGATAAGGAATTTATCAAAACCAGTCATCCCGCTGCTAAGTCTCCACTATATATGTTTATCGCTGCAGCTCTTTTAATCGATTTCACAATTAATATTATTCAATTAATCAACGTTTGCTCATTTGCTAGCATTAAAGATCGCCTTCTTTCGAACAACAGGCAAATTACGGCACTTTTCGTTCTCAATCTTGTTCTTGGCCTTGCACTTGGTCTCACATTCGGATTACTCGACGTTGAAGATGAAGACACTATTGGATCTAGAATGGCTATTGTTACAGGTGTTTTTGCTGCTGTTGGACTTCTTTGTGGTTTTGGCTTTGCAGTTTTTAACGAGAGAGAAACCCAGAAATTGCAAAAGATTGGTCTTGATCCACTCGCTCCTCAAGGTGTTGTTCAGCACTATGATGAAATGTAAAAAGAATCTACCTCTATTTATAAATATTTTATTTTCATTTTTACATTCGGAATCACAAATAACTATGATCATATTTCTTATCTAATTCGAATTTAGAAAATTAAAAAAAACATTTTACTAATCTTTATAAATAATAGTAGCTTGATTTGCGAAGCAAGTATATAACATAATGTTCGTTTATTTGAAGAACACAAATCATCTCTTATGCTTTGATATTAGATTTTTATACGATATGTGTAGCTTTTGAGCAAACTACATGATATTAACATAAACTATGCTTTACCTATTGAAGTGTAATCTGTAAATGTGATTTTCTCTTGAAAAAACGTCCGACCAATATACACTACTGTAAAACATTGAGAGTTCAAATCTATTAAACCCGAAAATAATATATATGCTTATTTCTGAGCATTATTCACGATCAGAGATAATTAGAAGCTAAAATTCATTTTATTTGAATAAAGAATCGAAAAACATCCTCAAGGAAAGAAAATTGATCACATTTCTTCGTCATAGGATCGAAATTCTATGCCTAGAGAATTGTTATTGATATTGTTATACCAAGAAAAGGATTTGTAGTGAACTGAGCTGTGAAATTTTGAATTAGTGATCGCCCCCAAATTAATATGCAAAAATCTGAAATTTAATAAATAGATTTTGGAGAAAAGTTTTAACGATGAATTTGAATGCACTTATCTCTGTATTAGATGGGTGATAAAACTGAATCATTTCATCTTGTTCGGTATGGCCACTCATGACTCAAAAATGAAAGGGTTACAACCTCTATTTTCATGACAAAGTTTCTATTGAAAATCGAACGATAGATTGAATGGCCATTTTTTTTGGATGGAGTTTGTTTGTCCAGCTAAAACAGCAGCTGCCCCCCTTGCAAATATCACATTCTACTTTGCACAAAAGGCTGCTAAGATCAAGGTCTCCAGAACCGGAGAGAGCGTCGTTTTAACCGATGGTGATAACAAAATCGAAGGTGAAATTGCTGTAGCACTTCATCTTGCCAAGGCACTCAACCTCCCAATTTACCCAGAAGCTCACCGTGCTGAGATCGATGCCCACGTCAACCTTTACCCAAAGGTTCAAGATGGCCTTCTCCAGAAGGACTTCGCCTTTGTTGTTGGCAACGAATTCACACTTGCTGATATCGCTGTTTACGCTGCTATCCAGAAATCTGGTCTCGAAGTTTCCAACAACTGGTACAACACAGTTGCTGCAAATCCAATGATCAAGCGTTACCACTCCTCTGTTAATGCTGAACAGAACAAGAAGACAGCCGCCAAGAAGGCTGAAGCTCCAAAGGAGAAGGTCTGCACAAGATTCGCCCCAGAACCATCTGGCTACCTTCACATCGGCCACGCCAAGGCTGCCCTTGCTTCAGAGATGTACACACGCTCTCGTGGAGGCGAGTTCATCCTCAGATTCGATGATACAAACCCAAAGAACGAATCCGCTGAATTCGAAGAGATCATCAAGAAGGACCTTGAGCTCCTCGATATCAAGTTCGACCGCTGCGAGCGCACATCCGACTACATCCCAATCATCATCGAGAAGCTTGTTGACTTCATCAAGCAAGGCAAGGCTTACGTCGATGATACACCAGCTGATGTCATCTCCGAGCAGCGTCTCAAGCTCCAGCCATCCGTCCACCGTGATGACACAGTCGAGCAGAACCTTGCTGCCTGGGAAGAGATGCTCAAGCGTACAGAGCACGGTCTCAAGTGCGTCGTTCGTGCCAAGATCGACTACCAGTCCAAGAACGGTGTCATGAGAGATCCAGTTATTGCCCGTCACATCGAGAACGGCTACCATCCAAAGACCGGCACCAAGTACCCAGTCTTCCCAGTCTATGACTTTGCCTGCCCAATTGTCGACTCTCTTGCTGGTGTTACACACGCCATGAGATCCTGGGAATACACAGACAGAGATCACCTTTACTACTACTTCATTGATGCTCTCCACCTCCGCAAGGTCAAGATCATCTCCTTCTCTCGTCTCTCATTCACACACACAGCACTCGGCAAGCGCCATCTTCGCAAGCTTGTTGCCGAGCACCTCGCCGAGGGCTGGGATGATCCCAGATTCCCAACAGTCCGTGGTCTCAGAAGGAGAGGTCTCATCCCAGATACACTCAAGCAATTCTGCCAAGCTCAGGGTGCTTCTGCTACACAGAACATGCACGAGTGGGGCAAGCTCTGGTCTCTTAACCGTGCCATCATCCAACCATCATCACCACGTGTCATGTCAATTGCACCAGAATCAGCCGTCAAGCTCTACATCGAAGGCGCTCCAGAGGGTGTCGTAACATGCAACGTCAACGACAAGGTCAAGACCCTCGGTACAAAGGAACTCGCCACAGGACCAAACGTCTTGATCGAGGAAGAAGATGCCAAGCTTCTCCAAGTCGGCGGAAAGGCTTGCCTTCTCCACTGGAACACATTCACAGTTACAGACATCCAGAAGGATGGAGAGAAGATCGTTGAAGTCAAGGCCAAGTGGTTGGGTGATAACGACTTCAAGTCTACAAAGAAGTTGAACTGGATCGTCGCTGATAAGGCTGTCGAAATTACAATGAGAGAATGGAACTACCTCATCGAGGAACCAATCTACAACCCAGAAATGGATATCACAAAGGCAATCTGCAAGGTACCATTCGCTGATACAAAGCTTCTTGTCGATGCTTCAATCAACAACATCAAGCAGGGTCAGATCTTACAGCTCGAGCGCAGAGCTGACTGCATCGTAGATAAGATTGAAGATGGTAAGTACATGGTATTCCTTATCCCAACAGGTACAATTAGAAACCTTGGCCTTCCAATCAAGATCCAGTTGTTCGCAGAGGAATCTCAATAAAGAATTTTATCGTTTTTCTCTTTTCTTTTAAATTCATGACGGATTTTTATTTAAATAACTGATGGTTTGTACTGATCCAAATTTTAAATGAAATAAATTTCGAATAAATTTTGTTTAATGAATTGTATTTGGATATGATTTTAAGTGGATATTTCTTATGTCTATAAGAAATTGGGCCGCCTTTCAAAATTCAATCGAAAAAAAGTTAATTTATATGGAAACAAAGGATTTTGAACCGAGTCATGTTTGTAAAAATATAAGTAATACGTTTTAATTTGTATGGTATTATAATAAGTCTCTCGAAAAAGAAAAAAAATATTGAAACTCGGTATTATGATTTGTTTTCAAGCATCAATAAATTATACTGAAGAATCACTTGTTAATTTTTTACGGTGTTCGATGAAATTGTGAGGAAAATTAGGAATATATAATTAATTGGTAAGATAACTGACAAAAAATGGAGAAACAAGAAAATACTAAAGCCGCATGGCGCTACTGCATGATTTGTTTAAATCAGAATTTTCCAAATTTTTTCTAAAATCGGCAAAATGAAGGAAACTCTAACATTTTTTGAAAATAAAAAACGAAATTCATAATTTTTTTGGAATTTTTTAAAGTTAATTTTCAATTTTAGCCATTAATAAACAAGTTCATCAAATAATAAAACACATAATTGTTATAAAAATAGATTTTAAATCATATTTTTACGATAAAATATAAATTTGATGTTTTGGTATTATGCAAAATTTTATCTTTTGAAATAATGTTCTTAACTATCTATGGTTTGTAATAGCCGAAGAAAACATTTACAAATTATATTATAAAATTCCTCAAATTATTCAAAACAATTGTTTACTTTCAGATGATTCTGATTTATTTATATATATTTAACAAATAAGACATTCTCGCAGGAATCACCCAGCATAGGATTATATTTCATCTCTCGATGGACAAATAGTGTCATTATGTTAATAGTATTTTTATATCTCAAACAATGTAATAAGTTAAACTAGAAATTTTTCCGTTTATATCTAAAACAAACAACAATATTTTTTTTATAAAATAAAAAAAAGTTATTAAATAATTAAAGGGAACAAATTAAGTCTTCCATTTGCAGTAACAACAACCATACAAAGTGGGTAGAACCCAACAGAAATCCTCAATGCTACATCTTCTGTTTTTCCTAATTTCTTTGGATTCTTGAAGTCGGAGGGGTCAAAGAAAAGGATGTTGAAGTCAGAATCGCAAATTATGACATAATCGATTCCTTTGTATATGAATTTGTGCCAGCAAACAACTTCGACATCCACGCTGCAGATGAACTCTCCGAAAGAAGCATAGATAGAAATTGAATCTCCTAAATCTGCAAAAACGAAATTCAACGAATCAGTGATGAGGAGTTTCAGAGGTTCTTTCTCACACTGAATCATCGAGATGAACTCATTGTGCATCGTGTTGTGGACGAATATTTTGCAGTCTGTGGTGCTGCACGCGAACAAAGAGCCAGAGTAGGCCAGGTCCAGACATGTGACCTTTCCTGGGATCTCCGCCAGAACGTTCTCAGTCCTCACCTCCGATCCGTTGAAGAGAGCCGCCTTGTGGCCACTAGACATCGCAAATAGTTCGGGGACTTCTACGATTTCCTGGTCGACGTCGTCCTTCGTGAAGGAGTACTTCTTGCTGTTTGAAGGGTCTATGACGAAGAGGACTTCGCTCGAGTGGAACACAAGGAAGTCATCGCTGTACTGGATGCCGTAGACCTTCTTGAGCTGTGGACCCTCTGTGTCGAAAGTGAAGAAACGGAGTTGGCCATTTTTGACAAAAATAGCGACATTTCTCCCAAAGACAAAAACAGCGAGAATCTCATCCTTCACGAGACCCAATCCGAAGATTGTCGAGTTCTGAATCGTGAAATCTGGTTTCCTCTCACCTAGAATAGGGATGAATTCGCTCGAGAAGTCAAATGATTCTGTCTTCTTCCTGTTTCTGATGACTTCTTCCAGAGGGATAACTCCGTCGCAAACGTAGAGTTCGTAAGGAACAGAGATGACACTCGTCTGCCTGATCTCGGGGAAGAGGCCGCTGACGTGGAAGGTCTTTCCTGTGAACAGCTCGAAGGTTACGAGAACCTCGAAGTTCGACCAGAGAAGTCTTCTCGAAAACGTCTTCAAGAGGAGATCAGAAATCTGGAGAGAAAACCTTTTGTCGATTTCCTTCAGGTTCGACATTATTGTGTCAGATGAAATCGGATCAAAGTCGATGTAGAAACTCTCATTCGTCCTCAGAAATATCTCTATCGACGTCGGTGGCTTCTCCAGGATGTATTCTATGTCCTCATTCTTTATCAGTTTCGACGGGTCTGACTTGGATATTATCTGTATCTGGTCGGACGAAATAAAGATGCAGATCGGCCTCATCTCTCCGAGAATGTACCTTGCCCCAGGATAGGAAACAATGTTCTTCGAAGTGTAGTTCAAACCATTGATTCCGATATCGCCGACATCATCGGAAAACTGGATTTTCGTGTCGAAGAAAAGGTATTTGAAGCAGGGCACTTTCGCGAATCCGTAGAAGTGACTCCTTCTTCTCTCGCACTTCTCTATGTTGAACGTGTTCATGTACACCTGGAAATCGTTGACGGAATTCATCGGCGGTATGAAAATCTTTGGCTTAGAGAGCGGAGTCATCGTGACATTCGACGTCAGCAAAATCAGGTTCTTCGCTTCCGAAATCGCCTCACAGATCTCCATCGACAGGTTGGAGAGCTTCTGCGAGAACTCCATCGAGAAGTCGGAGATTACATCTGACATCTCCGCCTCTTTAAATGTAACTTTGTCGTTTGACAAAATCTGTGAAAGCAGCTTGAAGAGTGATGGAAAAGCAGCGAGGTCGGTATCTTCCAGGGAGTTCGCCATCTGGCAGACGCTTTCACTGGATTCACCACCGACGTTTTCGTCAACTGAAATGCCGAACTTGAGAGTGAATTTGTTCGCCGCCTTCAGAATCGAATAAAGCGACAAAACGTCGTCAACCTGTCTCTTTTCACTCTCAAGCGACTCGTTCAGGTAGAATGGAGAGTTGATGTAGGCGTCGACAAGTCTCGGGTCAATGGAGTAGTCGCAGAACCTGAAGAAGATTGCCTTGTAGACGTAGACAGCCCTTTCCCTCGCGCTCAGATCGAGCTCAGAAGAGGACTTCAAGAGTCGGATCGCAATGTAATTACCGTCTATTTTAAGCGCTCCAGAGAGGATCTGGAGGAAATCCAAGACAACTTTCAGATTCTCCGAAGACTTCAGTGCAAAGTGCTCCACAAAGTTGTAGCAATGAGAGTATCCTTCTCCATTAAGTTGGCTGAGCAGCAGAATGAGCGGATAGACGAACCAGAGCTTGTCCTTCGAAATCATCTCATCACGGCTGTGCTGCGCAAGGCCTCCGATCAAGGCTGCACAGACTTCCTTCTGGTCGTACGGAAGACTGAGGGAGAGAACGATGCAGAAGGGGCACAAATAAGGGTTAGAGATGCAGAATGGAGTTAAAGAATTGAAAATCTCTTGCTTCTTTTTGTGTTTAAAGAGTGCAATAGAGGCAGCAATGATTTCAACTGTTCCAGTGAGGAGAGATACAGATTTGAGAATCGAAGTGACAATAGAAACGTCATCTATCTCAAGAAGGGCGAGTAGAACAGCAATATTATCTTTCTTGAGGGTTAGTTTAAGAGTATTCGCAATTCTCTCAAAGAGAATTAAAAGATCGTATACTAAATCGAACATTTCTTCTTTGTGGGAGTTGTAAAGGATAGAAAAGAATAAGTCAAGTTCTTTTGAAGTAAGATTTGTGACACTCATCGTGCTTAATAATGAAATATATTCTTTGACAAGTTTTTTGTTAGTTTTCGCATATATTTCGAAAACATCTGGGAAAACTCTGATTAACCTTGAGAAATAACCCTCAACTTTGAAGCATTTCGGAAATTGGCAGACGGCCATCGTTGCCCAGTGGTGAACGATCCTTCCGAAGCAGGGAGATTTGATCCAGAGATTTATGTTGAGAATAATTCCGTTGAACAAGCTCATTAAGCATCTTTTCAGAGAAATGTGATCCATTATTGAGTAAAAACTAATATATATGCTGTAATTAAGCTTCGATGGACACTTCTCTAGCATTTTACCAATTAACGAGAAGCAAGTGAACCTTTCCTGAGCTTCATAAAATCCGCCAATTGTATACTTGATCAATCCAATCATTATTTCCATGAAATCGTTGGGTATATCCTTTGACAAATCAAAAAGAGGTACTAATGACATCAAATGATTGCCTCTTCCGATCATTTTATGCAATGAATTCTTTTCTTTGAGGAAATAGTTGAATTCAGCTTGACATTTGTAGTCCTGATGTGCACCTTTATATACGAAATCTGCCTTATTCGTGTTGTTACTTATCATATTAGAATTTATTGTAAAACTTTCTTCTGAATTCAAGGCAACATCTCCTCTCTGGCCGATTCCCTTTAGTCTTTCTTCACTTATTATAGAAAATGAGACTCCGAAAGAGCCAACTACTACGATTTCTTTAGAATTTATGGTTCCACCTCCTCCGAACTCGAATTCTAAGTCATCGTCAATTGGAAATTGTAGTTTTGGTATTTCTTGGCACTGGTCCATTTGTTCTCCGAAGTAAAAACCAACTGCACTCTTTTCAAGGGAATATCTTTGATGAATGAACGAACAGAAGGTCCATCCCTTCTTGGAATAGTGGCATAATAAGGTCTTTGGGGTAGATTCATTCTCTGGATTGTCATTTTTTTCAAATGTGAAGGAATAATACAAATTTGACCTTAAGAAAAAGAGTTTGAAGGTTGCGCTTGGACTTGTTATCTTCAGCAACATTATCTCTTTGCTCAGATCTGCCATTAGCGGAGTGTCAACGTTCAGCCAGAAAGAAAAAGTGAGCATTTTGTTAAAAGCCATTGATGGGAGGTTTTTGAGTAGGCAGAATGGCTTCTCTGAATCGCATGGGAACTCATGCTTCCTCTTTGATGTGACTTCTGAGATCTGGGAGTTTAATAATCTTTTCGCAATTTCCACATTGGGCGGACAGACAATCAGCTTGAAGATCTTCATTGCAATGTAGTAGCTTGATTTTTCTCTGGTAATATTAAATAGAAGTTTGTAAATCAAATCGTCTTTTGGGACATTTAGCGAAAATTCGTAACCTCTGTACTTGACTGTATTAGTTTCGGACGATAGAAAGTCAATTAGGATGGAATCTATACCGGCTTCGTGAAATTGTTCGCAATTAAAATCAGAATAATCTGAAAGTTTCAGTAAAATATTCAACACCTCGTTGATATAGTTTGTTGACCCAAATGACGCAAGATAAACAGGAGCGATCGTTGGAATTTTGACAAGAAATGGAGCTCCGTAAGATAAAGTGTTTGAATTGGAAATTATGTTCCCAAGAGATGATAGAATGCTTTTATAACTGCTATCACTAATATTTTTCTTAATTATTTCATTGATTTGCATAAAATATTTCGATGATAATTTATATTTCGGAAAAGACATAGTTATGAACGAAAATATCTTGAGAGTCTGCTGAATGACTTTGTCAGATTTCCGTTTCAGTCCGTAAGAGAACAAATTGTCTAAAATATTGTTAAATCTTGAACAGAGCTGAGGATTATGGGAACAAGCGTATATGAACAGCTCATACAATTCTGTTGTTGTAATTAAGGCTATCTCAGATTCGTCATCTTCTAATCTTTTCAAAAATTTATTGAAAGATTTTGCTAAAAAATCAATATTTTGGTCCTTAACAGATACTAGGAAATTCCTTATTCGCGTGTAAATCAAATGCAGCAAGTTCCTTTCAGTTGCTAAAGAAAGGAAAACGAAAGAAAAGTCAAAAGATGAAAAACAGTCATTTGTACATTTTTCGTCATCAACCAAAGTGAAAACAAAGTCCATAACAGTTGTAAATGCTAATTTTGCATTCGGATCCGTGTCATGGTTGTTCCAAAGCATTGAAATAATATTTGAAATCGCAGAAAGACAGTCAGGACGAGTGAAGACACGATAATCTATTTCATTATCACAATAAAGTATATGGGCAATTATTTCTGCGGCCAAATACGGGTACTTTGAGTTGGCAACCAAAATATCTGCCAAAATTGAAGGAGCTGAATGAGAAATGAAGTTGATTGTCTTTCCTCTTATGAATTTGATGACATCTGGAAGCTCATTTCCTGAAAACGCGCAAATTTGGTCTTTAAATATCGCGTCAGAAGTAAAAAAGTCTGTGGCGTGAGAAAGAGAGGTCTTTTCTATATTTTTCTCTATGACAATTGAAATTGAGACAAATAAATCAATAAAATGTGGCTCATTTTTCATCAGAGTTAAAATTTGAAAAACAGAAGCATAAAAACAGTCTGTACATCTTGACTCAGCCAAATATATCGATTCTGCGAAACTTTGAAGTGTTTCATGGGTATTTTTCTGCACAAAATTAATTAATCTTTTGTTTGTCCTGATTTTATCGCTTGGAATCCGTTCAAATCCCATTTCGAACTCATTTACAGGGCATTCGTGAAATGGAAATGTCGAAAATTTCGTTTCTGGAAAAGAAAATAACTGAATACTTTCCAATTTGTTGAAAACAGGCAATCTTTGAACGTAATTCACGAACACAGACGATAAAACAACGAAGCAATCCTTGACTGGCTGAGTTACTCCGATTGTTGAAACTAATGCGACAACTCTGATTGCTCTGAAATTAAAGTCCTTAAGAAGGCCATTTATGCAACCAATGACTCTGAAATTTTCTTCAGATGTAAAGTATTTCTTTGGGTTTATCAGCATTTGAATGATGACATCGGTCAGCAGGTCAAGGGTTTCAGAATCCATGTTGTCGATGACGTAGTGCAGAATCTGGAAGAAAATGGTGCTGGGAATACGTATGGATGTTTGGTCTAAAACAAAATGTTGGGAACAAATTAAAATTGTTTCGGAATCCCATTTATAATCTTGCCTTTTGAGTACACATTGAGCAATATTAATGAATAATATCGTAGTAACTTCTTGAAGCTTTTGAAATTGTATCGAATTTAAAGATTGAAATATTATTTTTAAAAATTCATCAGCAATAAATTCATTTATGTGTGCAATAAATGATACTAAGTGATATATAATTGCAATACGAGGATATTTGGTGTCAGATTCAGTATTTTCGAAAATATTCCTAACATATTTAAATAAATCCGGATTAAATTTTAAAATACTTGCGTAGGGTTTAAGTGCAGAAGTTACATCGTGAGTTTCTTGATTTATATTGTCATCTATTGAATATAATTGTTGGCGAGTTAATGTTGGCAACTCGTAGAAGTAATCTGGAATATCAGAACTCTCTTCGTCACTTAGAATATCAATCTTTTCAAGTAGTATCGATATTACTGGACATTTCGGTCCATCGAAATGAAAAAAATTTTGGAGGTTCTGCAAATTCATTTGAAATTTGACAATTTGTAATTTTGACAAATAAAGTTCATTCATTGGTATACCAGTTGAGATAATAATATAATAGTTTAACATGTAACATTGAATTATGCCGGTTGAATATATTAAAAAAGTATAATGATTTATTCAAAGAATTTCGAATTTTAAAGTTTAATTAATATCAAGTGATTTAATATACAAAAAAGTTGTTTTTGATTATTGCAAATAATTTTTAGAGTCTAATCTATATTTGTTCTCGATATTTTTTTTTGAATAGGGAATCTATTTTTTTGTATCGTGTTGGACATCAAATAATAAATGAATAGCTCATAATGATCATATAGATTCAGAAGTTGTTCGATGATACAGGGGGTTAAATTGAATCCAAGGCTCTCAATTTCACTCATAGTGCCTCAATAATTTTGAGAGACGAAGTTATAAATATTGCTAAATATCATATATAGATCTCGATTTTCTGATTTTAAATTGCTAAAACGTGATTTGTTCTCAAATTTTGAGAGAGGACTGGAGTGAAAAAAAATTCTGCATGCATCATTCAACAAAATTATAAAATATTTACTAAAGATTTTTCGAATAAAGAAGTTGTGTTAGGAAATTTGTGCTTTTTTTAGTCATTTTTCATGAAATCGAAAAAATTTGGAGTAAAAATCTTATATTTTGTTAGTATAAATAAGCAGAATGCATAGAGAATTATTATTCTAATATACGATAGCATATTTATTCATATTAAGCTCATAATTTCATTAAATATTTTGATTTTTTTTAAAAAAAATAGAAGAAATATAGCTGGTAAAGGGATGTTTAGTAATAAAACACGAGTAATAGACTCGGATTGAATTCTCTGTTACATTCAATGAAATTTGTTTGCAAATTTCAAGAATCCAGAGAGTAAGAAGAAGAACATCTATTGGTTAGTAATTTCGAAGCATATCTAGCGAAATTTGCCGAATTATCTGCAAATTTTGGGAGATCTGCCTCGAAATTTAACAACAATCTGGTAGAATGAGCAAAACTGGTAAAAGAAGCTATTGGATATATGGAGAGCTTCACTTAGCAAGCCCTGGGGCTCGATTTGGAGAGGTGTTCCGCCTCTAATGGAGGAAATTTGGGAAAATGCCACCGAAATGTAGCCATCGGGGCAGTTTTGGGGTTGCAAAGTGGCAAAAATTCGGCTGGCGGGGGAATTGGGAGGGGCAAGCGAAAAATTTCTGGGGAATTTCACGAGCTTAAGGAAAGCTCAAGGGCCAGGCATTGTGGAGCCATCAGGAGTGTAGTGAGGGGGTTCAGGTTCAAACTCTTGGGGTGAGTGAGCGAAGGTCACGCTACTGGGGAACACTGAGGCCAAATGAAAATGGCGGGGAAATTGAGAGGGGAATTTTGGCGGGGAAAATAAAAAAATATATGAATAAAAATAAGAAATATCGACAAATGCACTAATAATCTCGAAGGTGAAGTGACAGAAAATTGAGTTATATAATATATAATATTGAATATGGAATCATAGTGGGTATAGAAATATTTTATGCAAGTATTTAATAATTCAATAGTGTCTCAAAATTGAGAGGCCACTATGAATGAGATTGAGGCACTATGATTCACCTTAGCCCCCTGTAATTGTGGGTTATTCAATATTCAAATTCAATTATTTGAATGAATAATTGAATTGAATACAAAAACAAATTGAATTTAGAAGAAAATTTGTGAAGGATATTTCATAGAAAAAGTTCTTTTTTCAAAATATCATTTTACTAAATAAGTATATTTACAAATATATTTTCTAATTTTTTTAATTTAATTTCTTTTTCTGAAGTTTTATCAATTCGAGAATTTTTATTAATTTCATGTTAAGATACGTCTAAGTAGATATTATATAATTTTTCTCAATCTTTTGAAAAGAAAGACGCATAATTCAATTTATTTTTCAATAATATTCAATTATTATTTATTTATTATAATTATTAATTGCACAATTATCTATATATTTCTTAATTTTTTGCATTCAATTCATAGAAAAATTCATTTAATTTTGATAATGGAGGGAATTCAGCAAATGCTCTCTGAGCATGGATATAATATTCAAAGCGAGATTGGCTGGGGTACGTTTTCTCATTGCTATCTTTGCGTGTCCCAAAAATATAAAATTACATTTGTTGCAAAAGTAATTGACATTGCAAATTCCCTCCATAAGAAGTCGTTTGAAGTATCTTTTTACCAAGAACTAACTACACTGACTAAGTTAATACACCCAAATGTCATTAATATCTACGATTCCTTTTCTGATAATAATTATTTTGTACTTATCCTAGAATACTGCCCAAATGGAAACTTAGAAGAATATATTAAGAAGAATTCACCAATTAAAGAATCAGAGATATTAAATTTTGCCCGACAAATTCTTGAAGTCCTATCCTACTGCCATCAGAACAACATTTGCCACCATGATATAAAACCTTGCAATATATTTATAGATAATTTCAATAGAGTTAAACTTGCTGATTTCGGGATTGCTCAAATTATTCAACAGCACGAGAAATCAATAGTTTACGGCGGTTCTATCCCATATATGCCACCAGAAGTATTCAGAAAATTACCATACAATTCTTTCAAGGCAGATGTATGGGCATTTGGAGTTACATTATTTCAATTGGTTTCTGGAGGTAAGCTCCCGTTTTTTGGACTTAACATAGTAGAAATATACGATTCTATATGTAAATGTAAGTATGAACTACCTCCAATTTGCAATCCAACAATCGAACAGCTAATTCGGCATTCTCTCGATCTTGATGTAGACCATCGCTGGTCATCTCAGCAATTATGTGATTACATTAATTCTTCTTTAAATCATTCAATAATTAATCCATTGAAATATAGGGTTAGAGCAAAATTAAACAATAAAAGACAAAGCTCATCCAAAGTCTTTTATGAGAATTTGCATTTAAATTCTCCGATTGTTGTGATTCCTGTGATTCGTCGTAACAAGAGCAATGAAGAGTTTCAATAATTTTGTTCTTTTTTTTTAATTTTGTGTTGTTTTTGTACTTGATAAAGATTTATCTTTCCAAAAAACAATTCTTTTAACTTTACAATGACATATATCATCATTATTCGTTTTATATTTTTGAAAATTTCAAAATAATTTAAATTTTAATTATGTATTTTAATTTAATTCAAGCAATCACTATTAAATTTAATAATGATTTAATTCAATCATCAATATCTTTGGAAATTGATGCTAAAACAGGGATTTCATATTAATGTTTATAAATGTATACATATTATACTATTCATTGCAGTCATAAAATAGGTAAAATCCGATATTTGCCACTGATAAAATTTTTATCGTTCCTCGATGTTCCGAGGGCTTGGGAAATTATTCGGAGTGCAAAAAGATCAAGATAATAGTCCCAAATCCACAATAAATGAGGAGCAGATGGATATTATAAATCTTTTCGGTCAGAATATTGAGTTAATTGAATCATTCGATTCGGATTCTGACAAAATTGCCCTACTTAAACGGGTTATAGTACAGTTTGATTCAACATTTGGGTCATTACAACCAAATGATGTACGAAATCAAGAAATAAAAACAATTTTGGAGAAATTTTGTTACTTATGTGGCACATATGGTACGCATCTGCTCAATGATCTACAAATATCTATCGAATTATTCAGCTGCTTAACTGTTATATCAAGTTTATTTTCGAATTTACCAAAAGCAGAATCTTTCATTTCTTTATTATGCGGCATAATTCAAAATTCGAAAACCGAAAATCTAATATTGAAAAAATCATATGGAATTATTACATTATTATTTACATCTATGCCATTCTTCGTTGAATTTGGTGAAGTTGACGGATTTTCATTAGTATTTTCATCATTTTTTATGACAAATGCAAAGACAGACATACAATCATTCTGGGTGCATTTACTTTTTCATGTAGTTCCCCCAGATTTTTACAAAATCAATCCCTCCGATACAATCTTAGACATTTTCATTAACTCTCTTATTACAAACGAAGGTATTCATTTTGAATCATGCGCTCAGTTCATTGGATCATATATAGCTTGCTTTTCTATTCACCATCCAAATATCATCGAAGAATTTTGTGAACTTGGGGGTTTCGATTTGCTATCAACATTTATTATCAAACATTGTGGTCCATGTGTACGCGAAATCACAGAAATTCTTCTTAATTCTACCCATGCGAATGTCATAATTATCAAATTCATTATGAACATCTATCTCAACGAAAATACCACTCAGCTTGTCCGAAAACAGGTTCTTGAGGCATTTATTGCCTTCACAAAGGCCAATCCGAATCTCCGTCAACAAATCTTTTCAGTTTCACCTCTTTCTCTTTGGATTCTCAAACCTCCAAAGATTGACGGAAAGTCACTTGAGAGCTTAATCATATTCACGACCGAGATGGTTTCCAGGAACATTGTCGATGCCAAGTCAATTCTCTCTCCTCTACTTTCCATTTCCGCCCCTCCACCAGACACAGAAGTCCCGACTTCTCTCATTCTATCTCTTGTTCTAAACGAGACTCAGCGGTCGAAACTCAGTCCGGCAGACCTGATAGAGTCAAAGTTCCTTGAGGATTTCATCCTGATTCCTGATGACAAGCAGCTTGCATGGTTCATGTCTGCGCACCAGGAGTTCCTCAAACTGGCGCAGATTGCGTATTCGTCTCCATCGGCCCAAGAATGGAGATTTCCTGTCATCCAGGCCTTCATCAAAGCATCACAGCATTTGTCTGATTTCCCTTCCTTCGTAAACTTCCTCTCAGCTTTGTTCACATCGAACTTCTCAACACAGATTGTTCATTTACTGCTTAACTTTCTAAACAGCAATGATCTGGTTAGACTTTTATGCCAGGAGTTAGTGAAAAGACAAGAAGCTCCTGGATTCTTCTTTGAAGCAAATGGACTGCAGATTTGCTGTGATTACGTAAAGGAGAATCCAGAATCGGCTGAGAGAATTCTCCAGATATTTGCCAGTGCTGCTTGCCATGAACAACAACCAGAAATCGACAATTTCTTGAATGAGTTGGATTTAGACCATCCGATCTTTTCTGTCAAAAGAGAAGTCTTGGAGCAAATCTGCTTCGGATCCAGGAAGACACACTGTGTAAGAATTCCTTCTCTACTTCCCTACGTATCTGACTATGACTCTGATTTGCCATCAAACCAGTATTTGGCAGGAAGATTTGCAATCCCTGCATACGAAAGAAGAAACATTGAATTTGAAAAAATCCCTCACATTAATAAAATTATCAACCGTTACATCGATGTTAAATATCTAGGAAACCTAACAAAATTAGGTAAATACTTCGATGCCAATTCCGACTGCTTCCCTGTTGTTGAACTAAGCAAAACAAGCCGACCATCGACAGCGAGAGTTCCCTTCAACGCTAAGTCCATCAGCTTCTGGTTCAAAGTCATCGACAAAGAACAGAAGAGTTGCCAGATTCTGGCTGCTGGTTCTCTCACAATTTCTATATTTAACTCAAAGATCCACGTGAACACAAACAAAGAGGTTCTCACTGCAACGCACGTCGGAGGGCAGTGGCACAACATAATTTTGATATTCGACACACAGAGGAATTCAATATCGAAAGTTACAGTTTATGCAGACGGCTCCGAATTAGGCGTCTTCAAAGGAATGGACGAGCAGGTTCCAAACGAGATATTATTCGGAGATAACCAAGGGCCAATGATGACAAACGTTTTGATCTCATCAAATTTACTTGTTTCAAACAATGATTTGAATGCACAATACGTGTACAAACAGGGACCAAAATCTTCTTTCAATGGAGAGCAAATTTCAGCAATAATCACAGATAGGTCATCAATAAATGTTGGATATCTTGGCATTGCAATTTATTTCACAAATTTCGTCGAAATTGAGAAGTTGTTTGAAATCGCAGAAAAGTTCGATAATTTCGAAGATTTCAGAGATTTGTTGATCGGACTTATCTCGATAAGATTGTGCAACAGCGATGTCCTAGACATACCAAAGTTCTACACCAGATTCACTTTGAGTCTGAAGAGAAAGAACGAAATGGTTTCCGAAAACATTTTGAGCTTTCTCAACTCAATTCCATTCACGAAATCATCGAGAACAGAGAGAACTCAAGCTTTATTCTACGTTCTGACAGATATAGAACTCTTCAATGTCATCTCTCACGAAGCTTCAGTGCAATTCCTTCAGTTCGTCACTGCCACTTTGGGTGCTTACTTCGATCTGACAGAGCTGTTCAAATTAGACACTGCGAACTTCATCATTGCAATGATGAGGAGCGGCGTCGATGAATCGGTTTCTCTCGCAGTTTGCCCGATTTTGACAAAATTAATTGCAACAGAGCAAACAGAGATCGCATTGAGAACATTCCTGAACACATCCATCTCTTCATCTGAGTGGGAGCATAGATTGCCAATTTCTATTTTGGACTACCCAATTTCTTCAATATTAACAATGCCAATGTCGAATTCGAAGTTGCAGGAAAGCCTTCTGCAAAGCTGGGTCTCTTGTGTAAGGCAAAACACAAATGAACTCTTGATGTATAACGATTTGGTCGATATGATGCTGCTTTTCGAAGATGAAAAAAGTTTAGCTTTCGGAGAAATTATTTGCTACTATTCACAGAAGAATTCGTTCTATATTGGTGTTTCTCAAACAGCAAATTATGCATTTGCACGATTAGCGAAATACAAGAGAGCATGGATTTGTGCACTTTCAATTTTAGGCGGATTACCATTTACTAAAACAAATTTACCACAGATTGTCCAAATAGAGCGACCTGCAGCATGTGGAATAATTCTGGAGATGCTTTGCAACTTGACATCTTTAGTTGCAAGGAACCAAATATTCAAAACAGTTGATCCAGAACTCATCGATTTACACGTCAAAGTATTCCAAGTCCTCTCGAACATTAAACAAGACCAGTATGCATATTTCCTACAACCATCAAACGTAATTCTAATATATAAACTGTCCAATCTTGGAATTATCCCACAATCATTGGCCAGCCAATCTGATGGCGCTCGCACAGAAAACAACTGGAAAGAAGAAATTGAGGGCGAGAAACTCACTAAACCACAGCTGAAAACTGTAAAGAGACTCCTTGGTACTGAAAACGAATATATATCGACAATAATATCCCAGGAGGACTTAGTTGAATCAAAATCCATAATAAATACTAACTACTATGGAGAGTTTCCATTTGATTGCTATGATGATGAGTGGCTAAATGATGTTCCAGGCATCAACCACGTGATTAACTTCATCTGCTCTTGTTTATTAGCCGCCGATTCCGAGTTCTTCTGTCTCCTTTTGGAAGATTTGTACACTGGTAACTCCTTGATGTACAGTTCTTATAGAAAGTACTTTGGGCCCGAACTTGTTTCTCAACTCTTGATCAAGCTGTCGGACTCTGAAGAGCCAATAGAGATGTATCACATACCTTTGATGGTTTTCGTTGACAAATGTATTTCACAGAAACAATTTTCCGAAAAATATATTCACATTCTCTCCTTAGTTTTCAACATGATGAAATCAATTGAAATGAGAGGAGAGTTTGAGAAACTCCTCCAGGACCAAAATTGTCTGAATAGCTATAGGCACTTCTTGCTTGGAAGTTTCATATACGTTCACCACGACTCTTTATTTGAGTTGTATCAACTTCTCGCAAATAACAAAAACGTTGTTTTCCACCCAATTATTTTCGAAGATATAAACTTCTCGACATTTTGGATGCACCTAACAAAATCAAACAAATTCGATACAGACGATTTAGCCTTATGTATGTCGCTTTTCGTTTCTGTCTTCGATCCAAACATCATCGCAAACTTCAATCCGGATGATGTCAGCTCAGAGTGGGAGCAGTATTCGTTGACTTTCTTTGGAAATGAGGACGAGAAGAGTGAAAAGAAGCTAGCAAAGGCCAAAGAAATAATCGAAAACGAAAAAACAGTGATGAAATTAGTTTCAACTAACACACACATTATGTTTGCCTACAGAGCTGCAAATATTTTCGTGCAAAGCAATATGAGCATCAGGTACATAAACAACTCGCAGAGAAGACTGGAAAGACAATTCTTCGATTTCTGCAGAACCAAGAAGCAGATTGAGTTGAGATATTCGAAGCCGAACTCATTCCATCTGTCACCAAATCACTTACCTGTTTACCAACCGAGAAGCGTTTGCCCGTCTCCATTTGCCGTTCGTTGCCCTCCATTCGAAATTGCAGCTACTCCGGAATATTTCGCAATGAATTACATTGAAAAGTTGCAGAGAATCAAAATAATTGATGTATTGGGACAAATCATTGCAAATCCAGAATTATGCTATTTCCATAATGAGGGAAACTTACCTTATACATCTCCTTTCGAGTACTCGAAATTTGTTTTCCAGTCAACGAAATCTTTATTGAAATCATTCTACGATACATTTCCTGAGGTTGATGAAAAGATGTCTCCACTCAAGGTAACGTTTTATTTCTACATCCACGAAATCCCTTCCATTCTTTTCATCGGCGATAAAAAACTCATCATCCTTGTTATGGCAGATTTAGATGAATCTGGTGGAATCAAACTTTTGAAAGATCCTCCAGGCAGAATTGCTTTTATCCCATTCACAGAAGGCATTTCCCTAAATGAATGGAACACTTCATTGTTCTGCGGCCACATATGCATATTTGTTGACATAGAAAGCATTCCTTTACTAAGGAAACACATGATTATTCACAAACCAGTTGCCTTACTCATTGACCAGCTTCTGCAGCCTGAGATCATCCTTTCTTTCAAGTCAGAAGATGTTGCTACAGATTTCGAGAAGTTTTTAAACAAGAAGAGGCTGAGCGTCTATTCTACATTTCCTTATTTGTTTTCGATTTCATCACAAAGCCTAGCCAGCGAAATGTGGCAAAACTACCAACTTTCCAGTTTCGACTATCTACTATTACTCAACAACTTTGGAGGAAGAAGTTTCGCTGACTTAGCTCAGTACCCAGTTTTTCCTTGGGTCTCTTCACCAGATTTGGAGCCAAGGGACATGTCCCTCCCAATGGGTCAGCTGAACCCTCAGAGAGCGGCCCACTTTGACACAACATTCGCCCTTTCAAACCCTCACTATTACTATGGTTTCCACTACAGTTTGCCAGGCGCTGTCTTCTGGCTCATGATGAGACTTCCTCCTTTCACTTACTTTGGCTGGGATTTGAACTCGGGCTGGGATAACCAAGGAAGATTATTCATGTCTGTTAAAGATGCATATTCATCAGCTTCAGCACGAAATCCTTCCGACCTCAAAGAACTCGTCCCACAAATATATACAGTGCCAGAGTTGTACTTGAACACATGCTCATTAAAATTGCCTGGAGAAGGTGATGTTAAACTCCCAGATTGGTCGAAGAATTCTCCTGCAGTCTTTATCGATGTGATGAGGAAGACATTGGAGCACTGCGATTCACTGAATGATTGGATAGATTTAATATTTGGGTACAAACAGTTAGGAGAAGCTGCTTTACAATGCAAAAACATCTTTTTGCCATCCTCATACCATAACTGCAAGCTTGAGGACTTAGACATGGATGAGAGTGCTTTTAGCGCTCAAGTTCTGAACTTCGGCCAATGTCCAATTCAATTATTCACAAAGCCACACGCTCAAAGAGAAGAGATAGAAAGGTTTTCAATGCTTTTGTTTGAGCAGAAAACATCATTCAGCGAAATTGAACTTAAAAACAAGTTTGCTCTTAGGGAATTCAAAGTTGGACCGAGTGGAAATGCATTTCCACTCCTCTCAAGTTTGATTCCACCATCATACAACAATTTCGTAGGAATTATGAACTCTAAGCTGTTCATATCTGGCGAAAACTCGAAGACAGTCATTTATTCGAGCGAGTTCAACTTTGTGAATGATATATCCGTCTCTTCTGATGGTCTCTTCTGCGCTGTTTCATTTAACTTCGGACTCGTCAAAATATATCAAATCATTTTTGATAAAACTGTTCCAGTTTCTTTGACATTTATAAAGCAGTTGTCATTTGCTTCACATTGTAGAAAATCTTCCATTCTCAGCTCCGACTACTTGTGCGCAACAAGCACAAGCGATGGAAAAATCGAAATTTGGAATTTCGCAAGTGGAATGACACACAATTTACTTGAATTCGAGAGCCCACATACAATGGAATGGGATACATCTGAAGGTGTTCTGACATGCTGCAACTCAAAGATGATTTCACAATTCTCCATTAATGGAATTTTGATCAGAAGTTTCAATTTCTCTGAAATCTGTAACTGTTTTTGCGTTTTATCAATGGAAAGTTCGTTTGATGGAAAGATCATGCTTTGCGGAATGGATAATGGAAGTGTTGTATATTTGTGCATAGACTCTTCGAGTTCTCAACTCTTCGATTTGGGCAAAAAGTCAGTGTCAAGGATGAAATTAACTAATTGTTTCTCAGATTTGTATAGAGGTCAATGCTATTTCTGCGATTCAAGAGGTAAAGTTTTCACAGCAAAAATTAAGACTATGGCACAACATAGATCTTGCACAAATTGTAATTTCCCAGCAAATTCAACTTGCTCAAGATGCGGAGCAGATATTTGTGAAACATGTGCAATGTCTAATAATGGAATCTGCCAAAATTGTTCGAAGGAAATTGGCGTAATAACATCATATAGATTTTAATTTATATAGATATTTAAATATTCTTTTTCTTTGTTTTATTTTAATCACTATCATATCGATTTTTTTATGGGAAAGATTAAAAAAAAAAGATACAAACAGTTTCTATAAGTACAAAAGAGGATGTTACACATTTGAGTAATTTTTAGTCTCTACACTATTTCAATATAAGCTCCATTTTTAAACAGTTTTTAAAAATCGAGCATTGAAAAGTGTGATGAGACTTTGCTATTTGATTTTTCAATTCAATTGAATATTGAATTATCCCTTTTCTATATCTTTGTCAATTCTGAGATAATAAGGATATGATTATTTTCACTATAGTTAAATTTTTTCTGAAAAATTCTGAGAGGTGTGCAATATTGAAAAGTCTACAATTAATTTTTTATATACAAATTAAATTCATTTTATTATAATTTTATTTTATAAATCATTCTAAATTTTAGAATGATTTTTTTTTTCTCTTTCAAAATTATGAATGAAGATGATTCCGATTACAATGTTTATCTCAGATATAAAAAGAAAAAGCGTTATAACCGAAGGAAGACAGATAAGAACAAGCAGGAGAAAGTTATTTATCAAGGTGATGAGAGTTTTATGAATGTTGTTCATCCATTGGAACAATATTGCAGCTCAGAATGGAAAAAATCTTCACCACTTCAAATGGCTATAATGGATTGCATTATAAAGAAAGGCGGATCTGCTTCCGAAAAAGATATTTTAGATTATATTCGTGAAAAGTGGGATATTATAAATAAATACTCAAAAAGAGGCTCACTCATTGAATTAAATTTACGAGTTGTTCGCCTAAATTGTGCTGTGAAGAAAAGAGGCCGACATTTATTTGTTCATGATCCTAATTCAATTGATCATTGGATGCTAAATACAAAATTAAGAAAAAACAGCAAATATGCAAATAATCGGGCTAACACAAATCAAAACTTTGAAGGAAATAATGAAATTATCGAGAAAAAGGAAGAAATTGAAACAGATTCATCAGAACATTCTGAAGAAAGTAGCGATCTATTTGAAACCATTATCCTCCGTTTTTTGACAGATAATTTACTTCCGCATACTTTTAACGAAATTTGCGAACAGATGCTTCAGTATAAGAATAATCCTGGCCTTTTTTCTAAATTACCACACGAAAGAAGAGTTAAAGCAATTTTAATTTCATTTAGATGTAACAAAATTATCACGTGTGACACACAGTCAAAGACATGGATACTTAATGATATATAAGAATTTTTATCATGACATCATATGGCCATTTATTTATTAGTTTTATTTATCTCTATCTTTTTTAATAGAGAAAAATTCTATTTCTACGTTTCTCATATATTGAAGGTATAAAATAATTTTAAATGTTTCTTGTTAGTTCTTAATAAATTTATTTCCTTTCTATTTATACTGATAATCGTTTTTTGAACAAAAAATTGATAATTGAAATTTTTAAATAAATTCCCCTTATTGATATATATTCAATTGCAATAATAATTGTTTTATTCCAATTTATGGTCATTTGAATTTTTGAACTTTCAATTTTGTTATGCCTCAAATATTTTTTCTTAAATTTATTTGACAACTTGAACTGATCGTAATTGAATAAAATTTCATGAAAAATAAAATTCTTTAAGGGTGCACCCGTATGTACGTTTATTTGAGAGGAGGAGGATTACCCTCTCAATTTTGAGGGATTCGTTAGTTTATTTTCTCGATGAATATGCAATAAAATTTGATTTTTACCTTATCAATATACTTCATATAATATACACATGTTCATGTAAAAACTTTTTTCCAAAATCCTCAGGAATTAAGGGATTTTTGAATTTTAAGAATTTTTTTCGAATTTTTTCGAAAAAAAAATATTTTCAGAACAGCCTTAACGGCTAAGATTTAGGAACAATGTTAAGTATCAAAAAGAAAGGAGGTCTGATATAGACAACATATATCGTTGAAGGTTGAAAAAATCTCTAATATTTGAGCCCAAAATTTCAAATTTTAATTTTTTGAAAAAGAGGCCACCCGTATGTACGTTTATTTGAGAGGAGGATTATATTTTTGAAAGGGTGAAACATTATGAATATGTTAATTATATAATAAATGTATTATTATAAAAAAGAAAAAATAAAGCACGTGAAAATTTTTCTTTCTTGATTTTTTACAAAATCTACTTAGAATTATGCAAAAATGACTAAATAATTATAAATTTCAAGTTAAATTTTAATTTTGATAAATAATTTAAATTTCAAAAATAAGTTCAGTTCGACCTATGTATGTAGTAATTCCTCGATAAAGTGCCAAAACCCTATTAAAATATATGAACATTTTCAACATTTTAATGTTTTTATTTAAAAATTTGATGGAATATGAGCTTCAAACAATTATTATGTAAATAAAAATAATTAAATATATGTATTTATTCGTATTACAACCGTAGTAAGTCGATTCTTCCTTTCTTCTACTGAGGTTTGAATTTGATTTCGAATTGTAAAGAGATTCAAAGGGAAAATACTAACGGATAAAAACTACCTCCATGAAAGGGTCATAATGGAGTCAAGTTGTATTTTTTGATATTTTTTGCTTTTCGAGCCTAAATAGGTAGCCAAGATAATGCCTAAAAATAAGGTTCTAAATTCTGAAGTTTACATGATCCTCTCGTGTGCACCCTTAACAAATTGAGTCATGAACACCTAAATTATATTCGAAACGAACAAGCGTCATTATCTCAACAAAATATTAAAAAAATTCGATGATGAATCTAATTTTATACAAATTTTCGGAGAAAATCTAAATTCGAGCCTTTTTACAGGAAACATAGCACATTCATCAGGTGGTGCTATATCAATCAATAGAATTAAAGATGTTTATATCACTACCACAAAATTCATCAAAAATACTGCAAATCATCATGCCGGAACCATAGAAACCATTTGTGAGACTAGAGAATTTAAAAACAATAATTATGGTCTTACAATCTCAAACTGTGAATTTAATTCAAATTCTGCTGGAAATTACACAAATAACGAAATGGATGTAAGGAACGATACAACCACTAAATATAATTTTAACATGTATAGTGCCTTTCCACATTTTATCAAAGCTCGAGGTTGTGCGGGTATTTTTGCCGTTGGAACAAATCTTTATACAGAAAAATGCAGTTTTAAATCGAATAAGATGATATATGGCGGATCATTTGATAATGCCCATGATGTCGGCGTTGATGTAATGCTATATAATGAAGATGAGATTCCTATTTTTTGGTATACAGTCAACGATTGCTTTAGAGATTGGCATCTTTCCACTTCTTTGATTGGGAAAGGATATATTCAATTTGTTAACAATTCTGATTGTACGCATAATGACTCTTATCCAATAACAGAAACTTATAATGTATCAATTCCAAAAGCAACATCAAGTAATGCAGTTTCAAAAATTGAAACATCCTCTGTTCCAGATCCAACTAGCTATACATTTGTTGCAACTCCGATTACAAAATTGCCAATGGCTACAACTCAGAGTGTAAATTTTTCTCATGCTTCCATTTACACAAAAACAACAAAATTTTCATATATACCATCATTAGAACGCACTCCACCACCAACACTGCATACTACTCCAATCCAAACTCCCGAATTTACTTTATTCCCATCAACACCATTACCAACACTTAAACCCAATGAAACAGAATCAATTATTGAAACATTGACACAAATTTTGACAACCACAAAAATCATTGAATCATCTTCAACACTCGTTGAAACAAACATTACGGAGTATACCCTTACAAATACGACATCATCAACAACTGCTGAGGAGACATTAACTTACTTCGAAACTTATATCAATTCAACAATTATTCGCAAAACATTGATTTCTCAAGTTACTTTTTATGTTGTTCCAACATCAATTTATATCATAACAAATGTTACATACATCACTATCATATATGTTGAAGATAATACACACGCAAGCTCCATGAAATCATCAACTGTAATTCTTATATCAGCCATTGTTATTGCATCCATTTTCTGTTTAGCTTTGATTGGCATTACATTATACAGAAAATCTCGTGATGCACCATCAACAAGCTCTACTTTCGAAGAAACTGCCGACTTAGATGATGATCCTGAACGTACTATGACCGATATTCATTTCCTTGAGGATGATACACCAGATATCGCTGTGCAAAATTTAGGTGAAGATGAAATGTTCGAACCTACGAATCAATCCAATCTTGAAGATGATGATAAGTTCCTCCATGGTGATTTCTAATCGTGTTTGTATTATATGTTTGTATTTTATATAAAATTTTAATGAAATTATTTATGAATTCAAATATTATCAATTTAACATAATAAAATCCCAAAATATTTTAATAGTGCCTAAAGAAAATAAGATATTGAAGCATTTATAATAATGGAAAAAAAATTATGGAGTGCTACCAGGCTCAATAGTTAACTCAAAGCGAGATGTTATATTATTCACTAAATGGGATTTATCAAAGGATCTGAAAAATTGAAATATATTCATCAACGCAAACCATTTATGGAATAAATAGGGCCAAAAATATACATATACATGGTATTTTGTGAAATTATGCCTTGAAATAGCATTCATTGAAAATATTAAATTTGCTGCCAGCTAGGATTTTTAGAAAAGTATTAAACAATTTACAGTGACTTGAATTGGTGTTTGCTGACATAATTTAAAAAACTTTATAAATTTGAGAAATCAAAAATTGGTTCAAATAATAGAGAATTTCATTCTTTATAAATATAAAATATCGATCATATAAATATTTCCTTTACTTTTGTATACAATATTTCAGAAATAATTGAAGAATTGAATATGACTGGTTATTTTCAATTCAATGCATCACATTCAATATGCTATTCTTATAATAATCAATTAGGTATATTTTTTATTTACGATATGAATTTTTAATGAAGTATCTTTTTGAAATGAAGTATGGTTGTACAATAAAATTTCTTCCAATTATAAAACCATAAAATAATTCAAATAAGAGTAAATGTTAATGAATTTTGCAAGTCTCATCACACTTTTCAATATTGTTATAGACCGAAAATAGATTTTTTCGGTTTTCTCTTCAAATAATTGAAAGAATGATACTATTATAGGTTTATTATATTATATAGCATATAATCATGCTATAGCCGAAAATTATAAGTTTTGAGAAGATTGAATATAACACAAATAAATTTGAATGTAAGTTAAATTGCTTGTTGTTTTTAATAGCTATCTAATGAGAAATCCAATATTGCAAAATTCAAATTGAATGATTGAAAGAACAGAAAAAGTCATTCTTTTCAATTTCGAATATGTTTCATTGTATTTATAATTATATGGCAAATAAGATATTTAAACTTGATTTTTGAAGGAAAATTCACAAAATTGAATACATTCAAATAATTTTTATTCAAAAATAAACTAGTTATTTGAGTTTATTACCAATTATCTATTCAAACTACAAAGTTTGTAATTTAAAATATTTTGTGAGATCAGATTGAATTAATTCAAGGTTCTTTTCAATTAATATTAATGACCATATTACGCATTTTCGAACATTCTAAACCAAATATATAAAAATGGGAGACGAATGTTAAATTTTCTAGACATGGGGGAGTTGTTTACCGAGTTTTAGCTCTTATCTCTAACAAAAAATTAATTTTTAAAAAAAAGACCGAATACGTTTCACAGCGAGAAAAAAATAAAAGGCAAGATAGAATTTTCTAGACATAAAGAAGTTGTTTACCGAGTTTTAGCTCTTATCTCTAACAAAAAATTAATTTTTAAAAAAAAGACCGAATACGTTTCACAGCGAGAAAAAAAATAAAAGGCAAGATATAATTTTCTAGACATAAAGAAGTTGTTTACCGAGTTTTAGCTCTTATCTCTAACAAAAAATTAATTTTAAAAAAAATGACCGAATACGTTTCACAGCGAGAAAAAAATAAAAGGCAAGATATAATTTTCTAGACATAAAGAAGTTGTTTACCGAGTTTTAGCTCTTATCTCTAACAAAAAATTAATTTTTAAAAAAAAGACCGAATACGTTTCACAGCGAGAAAAAAATAAAACTGTACACTGATTTTCATTTCCAGTCACTTTACTTATTATTTTTTCTTTTTTTCATTTTAATTATAAATTATTTCATAATACATTTATTTACGTTACCATTTTCTTTTTTCTTTTGAATTCCATACTAGACACTTATAGAATATTTTGATTGTTAACGTACTTCATTAGAATGAATCCTTACAAAGGGTATGTCGATCGAATTTACCTAATTGGTATTTCCAATCAGATTGAAGAAGGTAAAATGACATGGGAAGAAGCTTGCACCCATGTTCCCATCGCCCCAACCCTTCAATCAAATGATTTCAAATATTTAGATGTTTCAAAATCTTTTTTACAAAATCAATTTAGCTTACAGAATATCCCATTGCCTAAAGGCAAGAAAGGTCGTAGGGTCAATCCCTACGACCAAATCAAAGCTCTTGCTGTGATACATGACCACTGGGCCTTTCCCTGTGGTCAAACAAAACAATGGAAACGTTTGAAATTACAACAAATTGATGTATCTTATAGAGAAGTACGCAGATACTTCAAAGAAAATCATTTCACCAAGACGCGATTAGAGCATGCCGGGCCAGAAACAGCAGTAAGATATTGGGCGCTTTCACCCAATCTTATCTGGCACGCAGATGTTCATTATTTTAGGGGTGTTCGTGGCCAGTATATTTATGGCATAATCGACGATTTTAGCCGCAAAGTCCTAGCGTGTATACAAATACCAGATATGCTGGCAGCGACGACAGCGAACGTTGCGGCTTCCGCCTTCATTGAATTTGGCGCCCCTTATTGTTTCTGGACCGACAACGGTTCAGAAAATAGGGGCGCCTTTCAAGATCTACTTGATCTTTGGGGCGTCCAATGGCGGCATACAGACTCTCATTCTCCCTACCAAAATGGGAAGATTGAGAGATTCTGGCCGACATTGGAGCGCTGCCAAAGCATTCAGGCTATTCCTGCCTTTATTTGGGAGTACAATAATAACACACCGCATGAAGATCTCCCAATTAATCCATTAACTGGAACAAATTACACGCCATATCAAATGTATCAGCTGAAACCGAAATACACAAATGCAGATACAGAAAGGTTGTGGCAAATATGGGATACAGTTACAGGCATGACCGCTGTTGACACATTCACAGCGTAATAATAGTTAGTATCCCTAAGTTGTGTACTGTGGCACTGCGCGCCTCCGTACACCACTTAGCGGTTTTGACACTTTACGAAACCTGTAACGTATATTTTACAACACAACCATAACACCAACTTAACCTTAAATATTTACAAAACCATCTGACACATAAACGACTTCACTAACGACTTCACTAAATAAAAAATAACCTTATTTTATTTATTTTCCAACTTTTTTATTTCATTACAAAGACATGTCCGACTACATTTACTATGACTCTTTCCCAGAACGTTTCCGTGAACTATTCAAAACTCAAGTAAAACTGAGAAACATGCATTTTAACAAAGACAGACCCATTGACGATGAAAGAAACCCTGAATATATTACAATCCCATATGACGCAAAATTCATTGCATACATTCCTTATGGTCGCAGAGGAACGAAAACTATTTCAACAAAGACGAAAAATTATTTCTGGAGCGATGAAGAAAATTGCCTTATCTACATAAATGCATACTTAAATAAAGCTACATATTGTACAAAAGAAGGTTGGACTGGATTTGAGCTCTACATATACGACGACGATGGAAACAGACGTTGTGTATACCCATACGATAATATGTACCATTGTTTTCATCAAGCATTAAACGAATACATAGTCAGTAAGGATCTCATTCCTGTTGAGTAGATATGCTTTATTTTTGTTCCCACATTTATTTAAAAATTAATGATATCACCACCCTCACACGTATGAAAACATAGCACAAAAATAAATTTAGGTGAAGTGGTGAGATCTCACCTCTTTTTTCACCTGTTTTTTCACCCTGTTGAATTCATTGCTTTATAACTCTCTTCCTTTCTCCAACTCTTCTAGCTTCTTCTTAAGTTCAGCAATGTTAGTTAGTATACCTATCTTGGGTACGGCGGCACTGCGTTCCACCTTGTCCAAGATAACGGTTTGACACTTTAGAAAACCGTTAAAGTTTATTTTACAACACAAACACAAACACCAACTTAACCTTAAATATTTATAAAGCCGCCAACCACTTCACCTCACTACTGTAAAAAATAAACGTTCTCACTTACAAAAGTATTGCAACTCTTCCCATTGCTGTGCTTCACACAATAGTTCATATTCTTCAGTATCGCTGCTGTCGCTCCAATCGTCAGAGTCAAAGTCACTGTCAAAATGAATGTTAGTAAGTTTTGACAAAGCTAATGAAACACGTTTACCGTTTGTATCGTATGCTTGTATAAACTTTCCATTCTTCATTCCTTCATAAACGCTCAAACTAACTTTACCCTTTCTCCCTCGTATCTGATAGAATGTATTTTCACGAGGAACGAAGAACAAATTCTTGAACTCATGACCGTTGTAGTTTGTTATCTCAATAGTTTTCGTCATTTATATAAAAATAAAATAAAAATAAAATAAAAAATAAACTTAAAAATTAATGATATCACCACCCTCACACGTATGAAAACATAGCACAAAAATAGATTTAGGTGAAGTGGTGAGATCTCACCTCTTTTTTCACCCTGTTTTTTCACCCTGTTGAATTCATTGCTTTATAACTCTCTTCCTTTATCCAACTCTTCTAACTTCTTCTTAAGTTCAGCAATGTTGTCCTCATGAAGTTTAATCTTTCTCAAAATTCCTTCTTTATCTAATGGTTGCTTTATCTTTCTAAACTGAACTCTACCATCTTTCATAGTATGAATGTAAAAACCTTCTGGAATAGTTCCTGATTTAAGGTATTCTACCAAAAACTTTTGTTTAATTGCTTCAGTGACTTTAGTCGTCATTTTACTCTAAGGTGAAGCTAGCACAACGATAATGGATTTCATGACTTTTTAGTATTTCATGCAATCTTAACAGATAGCCTTACAAGTACTTCCAGTGTCCCTAGCTGTCCCTCCTTTTTATATAACTCCATGACATTTATAATCTCGCGAAACTTAACAGGTAGCATAACAGATTAAAATCAGATGAGGTTTTGAACCAAAATTTCTAAGCAACGTTGTCAAGGATTTTGAGGAACTAGGGACAGAGTGTGGCAAAGTCCAAGATTTAATTTATCTTCATCTGTTTCATCAGCTATCTCATCTAATATGCCAATATTTTATTCATAACTCGTGGCAAACTCACTAACTTTCGTTATGTTCATCTGCATGCTTCATCTGATAGAAAGTATGACTTTCATTAACTCTGTGAGATAATGAAAACTACTAGGGACAGAGACCATGGCAAAGTTTATGACTTTCATTATTTCCAGAACTTAATGAAAACTACTAGGGACAGAGACCATGGCAAAGTTCATGATTTAATTTATTCTCTCACTAACAACAACCACAAACTCCAACACTAACGACAAACACTAACAACAATCACAAACTCCAACACTAACAACAAAAATAAATGTCCTCACTTCTTAACAAAGTAATATGTGCTTCTTACACCACCATAGCTCAAACGTTTCTTTTCAAACATCGATTGAAACTTATTTTGAGCCATTGGCTTTAGTCTCTTTTTCTTCAAATACGCCAAGAAATCTTCTTCACATCTTTTCACTTCATAGCCTTCTTTAAACTCCTCCTTGTTAAGTTCTATGAAATCCTTTATCTCATTCTTTGTTGCAATGGCTTCTTCACGAACGACATCATGAACTATTTCATTATTGCATGTATGACCTCCTCACTGTTCTCATGAACTATTTCATCATTGCATTCATGTATGACCTCCTCACTGTTCTCATGAACTATTTCATTATTGCATGAACGACCTCCTTACTGTTCTCATGAACTATTTCATTATTGCATGTATGACCTCCTCACTGTTCTCATGAACTATTTCATTATTGCATGAACGACCTCCTTACTGTTCTCATGAACTATTTCATTATTGCATGAACGACCTCCTTACTGTTCTCATGAACGACCTCCTCACTGTTCTCATGAACTATTTCATTATTGCATGAACGACCTCCTCACTGTTCTTATGAACTATTTCATTATTGCATGAACGACCTCCTCACTGTTCTCATGAACTATTTCATTATTGCATGTATGACCTCCTCACTGTTCTCATGAACTATTTCATTATTGCATGAACGACCTCCTTACTGTCTTTCATAAGCGTTTCAAAGTCTCCTTTACTCATTACTTCAATCTCATGCTGTTCACAGTAGTACTTAAACTCACTGTATATGTCTTTGTTGTATGTTATATTGCTTCCCATGTACTCCATGAATTTTTCAAGCACTTCCTCATAATTCACTGTTTCTTTCTTTCCACGACCTTCTAATATCATACTTGCTTCGTAAATATAACTTCTTGCAGAACCGTCTCGCTTTCTACTTCTCTTCACAAATTCTCTCATCTTGCCACCAAATACATTTGAACTACATGCAAAGAATTCATTCTCCTTCGCAAACTCTTTATATCTTCTGTAGCACTCTGTACAATTCCATCCGGATACAAACTTTTCATAGAACTCCTCGTAAAACATTTGGTAAGGTGTTTTGTTCATTTCGATGAGTTCTTGTTTAGCCCTGGTGAATGGTATCTTCCTTACATCAAATTCACTTAAATCTTTCTCATGAAGTACGTCAGTAAGTTTGAATAAAACTCTTCATTAAAGCTTTCAATGAGATTTGAGAAATATTCGTAATTTCCTTTGTATCTGCTGCTTACGTCAATGACAACAAATCTTCTGTCGTCTTTGTCAATCTTTACTGAGTTGAAGTTGTTAGATATCATGATGATATTACAAACATTCTCTATCTTTCTTACTGGCTGACACTTCTGATTTAAGTCCAACTGAGTCTCTGTTACTATTGACTTTAGTGCGTCGTGGTTCATGACCTTAGACGTATCGCATGAGCTTAGTTCATTGCATACGATGAGCTTCATGTTCTCAATAGCAGCATTGAATCTACCAACCACATTCTCTATTGCCGTTATATTATTGTTGGCGTACTTGCTAATGAGCTCGCATAGAACATTACTAAGTACATTCTTACCAGTTCCTTGCTTTCCTATTAACAAAAGTACTGTTCCAGTCTTTCCACAAGGATTTTGAACGATGTAGGCGAACCAGTTCAAAACATACTCATAAAGCTCTTCATCCTCATTACATATGACATCGTGAACATGTTTCAAATATCCTTCAATAACGTTCTCATCTACTTCATTCAGTACCTCATACTCATATCCTCTGAAATAGCTGTAAATGTCATCTCTTTCGTCAAAGAATCTCATGCCTGACTTCATAAGATAGTTCTTGTTCTGACCCGCTTCATAAATCATCAGTGCGTTCACATCCTTCTCCTCAATACGTCCTACATAAATACTCTTCATGAGCTTATTGAATTCCTTGCTATCTACTGACACAAGTGTTGTTGTGTCTCGTATTCCATCATAATCTTTCACTAGATATGTCATACGTGCTCCGTCAATAACAACAACACATCTTCTTAAGTCATTTATAACACTAGCTATGTCAATACCGTCCTCACTCATGTACTTATTTTTCCTCAAGTCCTTTAGTGTGAAAGTGTCTCTAAGTTCTATTTCAAACAATTCATTTACACATCCTTTGCAATACTTCTCTATAAAATATTTCTGTCGTTCTTTACTAAGTTTCTTAACAGCTCTGAAGAACCATGTGTTTTGACTCAAACATCCTTCACAACTTCTCTCATTCATTCCTAGTTCTTTCATGTCATTATCTTCAACCTCTATGGTCTCATTGACTAAGGTCAAAGGGTTCTTAGTCATTGCTGGTCTTATCTGAAACAATGTTTGTGCAACAGGTTTAACTAGTTCAGCAACGTCCTTCCTTAATATGAATAGCTGTTTCCACTCATCTTTGCTAACAGTTCTTTCATAACCACTGACAGTAATGATTTCATTTGCTGACCTTAGACACTTATGTTCTATCATTTGTATTGCTTTTGTGTAAGGCTTTCGTGAGCATAGGTTGTATATGTCATTCCTGCAATGTTCATTCATGCCAATAGTACTAAATCCTTTCTTTGCTGTTGAGTGCATAATATCCATTAGTTCCTGTGTTCGTATTGCTGTCTCATAAAATACAACAAGACCTTTGTCATCTATGACGTACTTACCGAAAACATTGCTTATATTCTTTAACCATGAAATAACATCCTCATTCATGCTGTCAAACATGAAGTAAGGTCTTACATACTCTTCACTTATAAGATACTCCACAAAGTACTTGTTAAGCTCTATGTCCTCGTGAGCGATTTCATTAGGTTTGATATTAGTTCCTTTTGTCATTGCTGTCATGTACTTCACTCTCATAGTTCCTTTCAATAGCGTAAAAGTACTTCATTGTTTCATAACTGCTCTAAATTCTGTTCAAAATTCGTACAACATAACTTTTTAACATTAGTGAAAGAACATGAGCGAAACAACAACATCTAACATTACAGAAGAAGTCAATGACAATGCCGATGAAAACATTACAGAAGGAGCTAGTGAAAATATTGACGAGTTCAGTGAGGAAGAAGATATTGAGGACGTCAATGAGAACGTTAGTGGGGAACAAACTCAATGGGAAACATTGAGAAATCATGAAGATTATGAGATTTGTACGACATATCCTTTTACTATTCGTCGAAAGAAAGACAAACATATTATGAGTGAATACTTAAATAATTATGGTTATATTGTGCTTAGTTTAAACAACAAAATGTACTTAAAGCATAGAATTATTGCAGAACAGTGGATTGAAAATCCAAACAATTTGAAAGAAATAGACCATATAAATCATGATAGAACGGACAACAGAATCTCAAACCTTCGTTGGTGTTCTAGATCTGAAAACAATAGAAATAAAAGCAAGTATGGCGATATAGTTTATGAGTTCGTTGATGAAATATCTGACGAAGCTGTTGAAATAACAGATTATGGTAAGCATTCGTTTGAGTTCTACTACTATGTTGAGAATGAGGACGCATTCTATTATTATACAGGTCTTAACTATCGAAAACTTCATATAAACTTTACAAAAACAGGTGCTGCTTATGTTTCTATGATAGATACAGAAAACAAGAGTGTAATTTTATTCATAAACAAATTCAAACGCTTGTACGGCTTCATGTAGGACAAACATTATTTTTCAACACTAACGCCAACACGTAGGACAAACATTCATGACTAACATTACTGTATAACATAAATGTTTTGTCATGACTTCATCGTATATGTTTTGTCATGACTTCATCGTATATGTTTTGTCATGACTTCTTCGTATATGCTTTGTCATGACTTCATCGTAATGAACGTATATGCTTTGTCATGACTTCATCGTATATGTTTTGTCATGATTTTATCGTAAATGATTTGTCATGATTTTATCGTAAATGATTTGTCAAGATTTCATCGTAATGAGTGTAAATGAACCAAAAATAATGTTTACGTTCATGTTTGACAACAACACAGAAGGAAGGCAGTTATGAATTATTTTTGAAGAACTGAAGGTGCTACCATGTTACCATGTGCTACCAGGTTAATGAACTTCTCTGAAAAAGTGTGACAACATGACATTTTGACAACACAGCAGGGGAAGGCAGTTATGAATTATTTTTGAAGAACTGAAGGTGCTACCATGTTACCATGTGCTACCAGGTTAATGAACTTCTCTGAAAAAATGAGACAACATGACATTTTGACAACACAGCAGGAAATAAATGTTTACGTAAATGTTTTGTCAAGACTTCTTCGTATATGCTTTGTCAAACTTCTTCGTAAATGTTTTGTCATGATTTCATCGTAATGAGCGTAAATGACCCAAAAATAATGTTTAGGTGAAGAGGTGAGATCTCACCTCTTTTCTCACCTCTTTTCTCACCTCATTGAATTTTCATGATTTTATCGTAAATGATTTGTCAAGATTTCATCGTAATGAGTGTAAATGAACCAAAAATAATGTTTACGTTCATGTTTGACAACAACACAGAAGGAAGGCAGTTATGAATTATTTTTGAAGAACTGAAGGTGCTACCATGTTACCATGTGCTACCAGGTTAATGAACTTCTCTGAAAAAGTGTGACAACATGACATTTTGACAACACAGCAGGGGAAGGCAGTTATGAATTATTTTTGAAGAACTGAAGGTGCTACCATGTTACCATGTGCTACCAGGTTAATGAACTTCTCTGAAAAAATGAGACAACATGACATTTTGACAACACAGCAGGAAATAAATGTTTACGTAAATGTTTTGTCAAGACTTCTTCGTATATGCTTTGTCAAACTTCTTCGTAAATGTTTTGTCATGATTTCATCGTAATGAGCGTAAATGACCCAAAAATAATGTTTAGGTGAAGAGGTGAGATCTCACCTCTTTTCTCACCTCTTTTCTCACCTCATTGAATTTTCATGATTTCTTCGTATATGCTTTGTCAAACTTCTTCGTAAATGTTTTGTCATGATTTCATCGTAATGAGCGTAAATGACCCAAAAATAATGTTTAGGTGAAGAGGTGAGATCTCACCTCTTTTCTCACCTCTTTTCTCACCTCATTGAATTTTCATGATTTCTTCATCGTAATGAGCGTATATGCTTTGTCATGATTTCATCGTAAATGATTTGTCAAACATGAACGTAAATGATTTGTCAAAACTTCATCGTATATGCTTTGTCAAGACTTCTTCATCGTAATGAGCGTAAATGTTTTGTCATGATTTCATCGTATATGTTTTGTCAAACATGAACGTAAATGATTTGTCGAAACTTCATCGTATATGTTTTGTCATGATTTCATCGTATATGCTTTGTCATGACTTCTTCATCGTAATGAACGTATATGCTTTGTCAAACATGAACGTAAATGATTTGTCGAAACTTCATCGTATATGTTTTGTCATGACTTCTTCATTGTAATGAACGTATATGCTTTGTCAAGACTTCTTCATCGTAATGAGCGTAAATGATTTGTCGAAACTTCATCGTATATGCTTTGTCAAACATGAACGTAAATGATTTGTCGAAACTTCTTCATCGTAATGAGTGTAAATGTTTTGTCATGATTTCTTCGTTTATGTTTTGTCATGATTTCATCGTATATGCTTTGTCAAGACTTCTTCATCGTAATGAGCGTAAATCAGACAAAAATATATTTTAGGTGAAGAGGTGAGATCTCACCTCTTTTCTCACCTCTTTTCTCACCTCATGAATTTTCATGATTTCTTCTTCGTATATGCTTTGTCAAAACTTCATCGTACATGTTTTGTCATGATTTCTTCGTATATGTTTTGTCATGACTTCTTCGTTTATGTTTTGTCATGACTTCATCGTAAATGTTTTGTCATGACTTCTTCGTTTATGTTTTGTCATGATTTCATCGTATATGTTTTGTCATGATTTCATTGTAAATGATTTGTCAAAACTTCATCGTATATGCTTTGTCATGACTTCTTCGTAAATGTTTTGTCATGATTTCATCGTAATGAGCGTAAATCAGACAAAAATATATTTTAGGTGAAGAGGTGAGATCTCACCTCTTTTCTCACCTCATTGAATTTTCATGACTTCTTCATCGTAATGAGCGTATATGCTTTGTCATGATTTCATCGTAAATGATTTGTCATGATTTCTTCGTTTATGTTTTGTCAAACATGAACGTAAATGATTTGTCATGATTTCATCGTATATGCTTTGTCAAACATGAACGTAAATGATTTGTCAAAACTTCATCGTATATGCTTTGTCATGACTTCTTCGTTTATGTTTTGTCATGATTTCATCGTAAATGATTTGTCATGATTTCTTCGTTTATGTTTTGTCATGACTTCTTCATCGTAATGAGCGTATATGCTTTGTCATGATTTCATCGTAAATGATTTGTCGAAACTTCATCGTATATGCTTTGTCATGACTTCTTCGTAAATGTTTTGTCATGATTTCATCGTATATGTTTTGTCATGATTTCATTGTAAATGATTTGTCAAAACTTCATCGTATATGCTTTGTCATGACTTCTTCGTAAATGTTTTGTCATGATTTCATCGTAATGAGCGTAAATCAGACAAAAATATATTTTAGGTGAAGAGGTGAGATCTCACCTCTTTTCTCACCTCTTTTCTCACCTCATGAATTTTCATGATTTCTTCATCGTATATGCTTTGTCAAACATGAACGTAAATGATTTGTCGAAACTTCATCGTATATGCTTTGTCAAGACTTCTTCATCGTAATGAGCGTAAATCAGACAAAAATATATTTTAGGTGAAGAGGTGAGATCTCACCTCTTTTCTCACCTCATGAATTTTCATGATTTCTTCATCGTATATGCTTTGTCAAACATGAACGTATATGCTTTGTCAAACATGAACGTAAATGTTTCGTCATGATTTCATCGTAATGAGCGTAAATGATCCAAAAATAATGTTTATGTTAGAATGTTAGATCTAACACCTTTTCTAACATGTTTTCTAACATGGAGGATTTCATTAGATATAAATATTATTTGGTGAAAGTATCCTAAAAATATTTGATGGACTTTAACTAAAATAATGTTTAGGGAAGAATGTTTATATCAGATGAAACAGTAAAGTATTATATCTATTAAATCGTCTATGATGTAAATTGTGTATAGAATGAAATGAAGGAAGAATGTGTATATCTAATGAAACAGTAAAGTATTATATCTATTAAATCGTCTATGATGTAATTGTGTATAGAATGAAATGAAGGAAGAATGTTTATATCAGATGAAACAGTAAAGTATTATATCTATTAAATCGTCTATGATGTAAATTGTGTATAGAATGAAATGAAGGAAGAATGTGTATATCTAATGAAACAGTAAAGTATTATATCTATTAAATCGTCTATGATGTAATTGTGTATAGAATGAAATGAAGGAAGAATGTGTATATCTAATGAAATCCTCCATGTTAGAAAACATGTTAGAAAAGGTGTTAGATCTAACATTCTAACATAAACATTATTTTTGGATCATTTACGCTCATTACGATGAAATCATGACGAAACATTTACGTTCATGTTTGACAAAGCATATACGTTCATGTTTGACAAAGCATATACGATGAAGAAATCATGAAAATTCATGAGGTGAGAAAAGAGGTGAGATCTCACCTCTTCACCTAAAATATATTTTTGTCTGATTTACGCTCATTACGATGAAGAAGTCTTGACAAAGCATATACGATGAAGTTTCGACAAATCATTTACGTTCATGTTTGACAAAGCATATACGATGAAGAAATCATGAAAATTCATGAGGTGAGAAAAGAGGTGAGATCTCACCTCTTCACCTAAAATATATTTTTGTCTGATTTACGCTCATTACGATGAAGAAGTCTTGACAAAGCATATACGATGAAGTTTCGACAAATCATTTACGTTCATGTTTGACAAAGCATATACGATGAAGAAATCATGAAAATTCATGAGGTGAGAAAAGAGGTGAGATCTCACCTCTTCACCTAAAATATATTTTTGTCTGATTTACGCTCATTACGATGAAATCATGACAAAACATTTACGAAGAAGTCATGACAAAGCATATACGATGAAGTTTTGACAAATCATTTACAATGAAATCATGACAAAACATATACGATGAAATCATGACAAAACATAAACGAAGAAATCATGACAAATCATTTACGATGAAATCATGACAAAACATAAACGAAGAAGTCATGACAAAGCATATACGATGAAGTTTTGACAAATCATTTACGTTCATGTTTGACAAAGCATATACGATGAAATCATGACAAAACATATACGCTCATTACGATGAAGAAATCATGAAAATTCATGAGGTGAGAAAAGAGGTGAGAAAAGAGGTGAGATCTCACCTCTTCACCTAAAATATATTTTTGTCTGATTTACGCTCATTACGATGAAGAAGTCTTGACAAAGCATATACGATGAAATCATGACAAAACATAAACGAAGAAATCATGACAAAACATTTACACTCATTACGATGAAGAAGTTTCGACAAATCATTTACGTTCATGTTTGACAAAGCATATACGATGAAGAAGTCTTGACAAAGCATATACGATGAAGTTTTGACAAATCATTTACGTTCATGTTTGACAAATCATTTACGATGAAATCATGACAAAGCATATACGCTCATTACGATGAAGAAATCATGAAAATTCAATGAGGTGAGAAAAGAGGTGAGATCTCACCTCTTCACCTAAACATTATTTTTGGGTCATTTACGCTCATTACGATGAAATCATGACAAAACATTTACGAAGAAGTTTGACAAAGCATATACACTCATTACGATGAAGAAATCATGAAAATTCAATGAGGTGAGAAAAGAGGTGAGAAAAGAGGTGAGATCTCACCTCTTCACCTAAACATTATTTTTGGGTCATTTACGCTCATTACGATGAAATCATGACAAAACATTTACGAAGAAGTTTGACAAAGCATATACGAAGAAATCATGAAAATTCAATGAGGTGAGAAAAGAGGTGAGAAAAGAGGTGAGATCTCACCTCTTCACCTAAACATTATTTTTGGGTCATTTACGCTCATTACGATGAAATCATGACAAAACATTTACGAAGAAGTTTGACAAAGCATATACGAAGAAGTCTTGACAAAACATTTACGTAAACATTTATTTCCTGCTGTGTTGTCAAAATGTCATGTTGTCTCATTTTTTCAGAGAAGTTCATTAACCTGGTAGCACATGGTAACATGGTAGCACCTTCAGTTCTTCAAAAATAATTCATAACTGCCTTCCCCTGCTGTGTTGTCAAAATGTCATGTTGTCACACTTTTTCAGAGAAGTTCATTAACCTGGTAGCACATGGTAACATGGTAGCACCTTCAGTTCTTCAAAAATAATTCATAACTGCCTTCCTTCTGTGTTGTTGTCAAACATGAACGTAAACATTATTTTTGGTTCATTTACACTCATTACGATGAAATCTTGACAAATCATTTACGATAAAATCATGAAAATTCAATGAGGTGAGAAAAGAGGTGAGAAAAGAGGTGAGATCTCACCTCTTCACCTAAACATTATTTTTGGGTCATTTACGCTCATTACGATGAAATCATGACAAAACATTTACGAAGAAGTTTGACAAAGCATATACGAAGAAATCATGAAAATTCAATGAGGTGAGAAAAGAGGTGAGAAAAGAGGTGAGATCTCACCTCTTCACCTAAACATTATTTTTGGGTCATTTACGCTCATTACGATGAAATCATGACAAAACATTTACGAAGAAGTTTGACAAAGCATATACGAAGAAGTCTTGACAAAACATTTACGTAAACATTTATTTCCTGCTGTGTTGTCAAAATGTCATGTTGTCTCATTTTTTCAGAGAAGTTCATTAACCTGGTAGCACATGGTAACATGGTAGCACCTTCAGTTCTTCAAAAATAATTCATAACTGCCTTCCCCTGCTGTGTTGTCAAAATGTCATGTTGTCACACTTTTTCAGAGAAGTTCATTAACCTGGTAGCACATGGTAACATGGTAGCACCTTCAGTTCTTCAAAAATAATTCATAACTGCCTTCCCCTGCTGTGTTGTCAAAATGTCATGTTGTCACACTTTTTCAGAGAAGTTCATTAACCTGGTAGCACATGGTAACATGGTAGCACCTTCAGTTCTTCAAAAATAATTCATAACTGCCTTCCTTCTGTGTTGTTGTCAAACATGAACGTAAACATTATTTTTGGTTCATTTACACTCATTACGATGAAATCTTGACAAAGCATATACGAAGAAGTCATGACAAAACATATACGATGAAGTCATGACAAAGCATATATGACGAAGTCATGACAAAACATTTATGTTATACAGTAATGTTAGTCATGAATGTTTGTCCTACGTGTTGGCGTTAGTGTTGAAAAATAATGTTTGTCCTACATGAAGCCGTACAAGCGTTTGAATTTGTTTATGAATAAAATTACACTCTTGTTTTCTGTATCTATCATAGAAACATAAGCAGCACCTGTTTTTGTAAAGTTTATATGAAGTTTTCGATAGTTAAGACCTGTATAATAATAGAATGCGTCCTCATTCTCAACATAGTAGTAGAACTCAAACGAATGCTTACCATAATCTGTTATTTCAACAGCTTCGTCAGATATTTCATCAACGAACTCATAAACTATATCGCCATACTTGCTTTTATTTCTATTGTTTTCAGATCTAGAACACCAACGAAGGTTTGAGATTCTGTTGTCCGTTCTATCATGATTTATATGGTCTATTTCTTTCAAATTGTTTGGATTTTCAATCCACTGTTCTGCAATAATTCTATGCTTTAAGTACATTTTGTTGTTTAAACTAAGCACAATATAACCATAATTATTTAAGCATTCACTCATAATATGTTTGTCTTTCTTTCGACGAATAGTAAAAGGATATGTCGTACAAATCTCATAATCTTCATGATTTCTCAATGTTTCCCATTGAGTTTGTTCCCCACTAACGTTCTCATTGACGTCCTCAATATCTTCTTCCTCACTGAACTCGTCAATATTTTCACTAGCTCCTTCTGTAATGTTTTCATCGGCATTGTCATTGACTTCTTCTGTAATGTTAGATGTTGTTGTTTCGCTCATGTTCTTTCACTAATGTTAAAAAGTTATGTTGTACGAATTTTGAACAGAATTTAGAGCAGTTATGAAACAATGAAGTACTTTTACGCTATTGAAAGGAACTATGAGAGTGAAGTACATGACAGCAATGACAAAAGGAACTAATATCAAACCTAATGAAATCGCTCACGAGGACATAGAGCTTAACAAGTACTTTGTGGAGTATCTTATAAGTGAAGAGTATGTAAGACCTTACTTCATGTTTGATAGCATGAATGAGGATGTTATTTCATGGTTAAAGAATATAAGCAATGTTTTCGGTAAGTACGTCATAGATGACAAAGGTCTTGTTGTATTTTATGAGACAGCAATACGAACACAGGAACTAATGGATATTATGCACTCAACAGCAAAGAAAGGATTTAGTACTATTGGCATGAATGAACATTGCAGGAATGACATATACAACCTATGCTCACGAAAGCCTTACACAAAAGCAATACAAATGATAGAACATAAGTGTCTAAGGTCAGCAAATGAAATCATTACTGTCAGTGGTTATGAAAGAACTGTTAGCAAAGATGAGTGGAAACAGCTATTCATATTAAGGAAGGACGTTGCTGAACTAGTTAAACCTGTTGCACAAACATTGTTTCAGATAAGACCAGCAATGACTAAGAACCCTTTGACCTTAGTCAATGAGACCATAGAGGTTGAAGATAATGACATGAAAGAACTAGGAATGAATGAGAGAAGTGAAGGATGTTTGAGTCAAAACACATGGTTCTTCAGAGCTGTTAAGAAACTTAGTAAAGAACGACAGAAATATTTTATAGAGAAGTATTGCAAAGGATGTGTAAATGAATTGTTTGAAATAGAACTTAGAGACACTTTCACACTAAAGGACTTGAGGAAAAATAAGTACATGAGTGAGGACGGTATTGACATAGCTAGTGTTATAAATGACTTAAGAAGATGTGTTGTTGTTATTGACGGAGCACGTATGACATATCTAGTGAAAGATTATGATGGAATACGAGACACAACAACACTTGTGTCAGTAGATAGCAAGGAATTCAATAAGCTCATGAAGAGTATTTATGTAGGACGTATTGAGGAGAAGGATGTGAACGCACTGATGATTTATGAAGCGGGTCAGAACAAGAACTATCTTATGAAGTCAGGCATGAGATTCTTTGACGAAAGAGATGACATTTACAGCTATTTCAGAGGATATGAGTATGAGGTACTGAATGAAGTAGATGAGAACGTTATTGAAGGATATTTGAAACATGTTCACGATGTCATATGTAATGAGGATGAAGAGCTTTATGAGTATGTTTTGAACTGGTTCGCCTACATCGTTCAAAATCCTTGTGGAAAGACTGGAACAGTACTTTTGTTAATAGGAAAGCAAGGAACTGGTAAGAATGTACTTAGTAATGTTCTATGCGAGCTCATTAGCAAGTACGCCAACAATAATATAACGGCAATAGAGAATGTGGTTGGTAGATTCAATGCTGCTATTGAGAACATGAAGCTCATCGTATGCAATGAACTAAGCTCATGCGATACGTCTAAGGTCATGAACCACGACGCACTAAAGTCAATAGTAACAGAGACTCAGTTGGACTTAAATCAGAAGTGTCAGCCAGTAAGAAAGATAGAGAATGTTTGTAATATCATCATGATATCTAACAACTTCAACTCAGTAAAGATTGACAAAGACGACAGAAGATTTGTTGTCATTGACGTAAGCAGCAGATACAAAAGAAATTACGAATATTTCTCAAATCTCATTGAAAGCTTTAATGAAGAGTTTTATTCAAACTTACTGACGTACTTCATGAGGAAAGATTTAAGTGAATTTGATGTAAGGAAGATACCATTCACCAGGGCTAAACAAGAACTCATCGAAATGAACAAAACACCTTACCAAATGTTTTACGAGGAGTTCTATGAAAAGTTTGTATCCGGATGGAATTGTACAGAGTGCTACAGAAGATATAAAGAGTTTGCGAAGGAGAATGAATTCTTTGCATGTAGTTCAAATGTATTTGGTGGCAAGATGAGAGAATTTGTGAAGAGAAGTAGAAAGCGAGACGGTTCTGCAAGAAGTTATATTTACGAAGCAAGTATGATATTAGAAGGTCGTGGAAAGAAAGAAACAGTGAATTATGAGGAAGTGCTTGAAAAATTCATGGAGTACATGGGAAGCAATATAACATACAACAAAGACATATACAGTGAGTTTAAGTACTACTGTGAACAGCATGAGATTGAAGTAATGAGTAAAGGAGACTTTGAAACGCTTATGAAAGACAGTAAGGAGGTCGTTCATGCAATAATGAAATAGTTCATGAGAACAGTGAGGAGGTCATACATGCAATAATGAAATAGTTCATGAGAACAGTAAGGAGGTCGTTCATGCAATAATGAAATAGTTCATGAGAACAGTAAGGAGGTCGTTCATGCAATAATGAAATAGTTCATGAATGCAATGATGAAATAGTTCATGAGAACAGTAAGGAGGTCGTTCATGCAATAATGAAATAGTTCATGAGAACAGTGAGGAGGTCATACATGCAATAATGAAATAGTTCATGAGAACAGTAAGGAGGTCGTTCATGCAATAATGAAATAGTTCATGAGAACAGTGAGGAGGTCATACATGAATGCAATGATGAAATAGTTCATGAGAACAGTGAGGAGGTCATACATGCAATAATGAAATAGTTCATGATGTCGTTCGTGAAGAAGCCATTGCAACAAAGAATGAGATAAAGGATTTCATAGAACTTAACAAGGAGGAGTTTAAAGAAGGCTATGAAGTGAAAAGATGTGAAGAAGATTTCTTGGCGTATTTGAAGAAAAAGAGACTAAAGCCAATGGCTCAAAATAAGTTTCAATCGATGTTTGAAAAGAAACGTTTGAGCTATGGTGGTGTAAGAAGCACATATTACTTTGTTAAGAAGTGAGGACATTTATTTTTGTTGTTAGTGAGAGAATAAATTAAATCATGAACTTTGCCATGGTCTCTGTCCCTAGTAGTTTTCATTAAGTTCTGGAAATAATGAAAGTCATAAACTTTGCCATGGTCTCTGTCCATAGTAGTTTTCATTATCTCACAGAGTTAATGAAAGTCATACTTTCTATCAGATGAAGCATGCAGATGAACATAACGAAAGTTAGTGAGTTTGCCACGAGTTATGAATAAAATATTGGCATATTAGATGAGATAGCTGATGAAACAAATGAAGATAAATTAAATCTTGGACTTTGCCACACTCTGTCCCTAGTTCCTCAAAATCCTTGACAACGTTGCTTAGAAATTTTGGTTCAAAACCTCATCTGATTTTAATCTGTTATGCTACCTGTTAAGTTTCGCGAGATTATAAATGTCATGGAGTTATATAAAAAGGAGGGACAGCTAGGGACACTGGAAGTACTTGTAAGGCTATCTGTTAAGATTGCATGAAATACTAAAAAGTCATGAAATCCATTATCGTTGTGCTAGCTTCACCTTAGAGTAAAATGACGACTAAAGTCACTGAAGCAATTAAACAAAAGTTTTTGGTAGAATACCTTAAATCAGGAACTATTCCAGAAGGTTTTTACATTCATACTATGAAAGATGGTAGAGTTCAGTTTAGAAAGATAAAGCAACCATTAGATAAAGAAGGAATTTTGAGAAAGATTAAACTTCATGAGGACAACATTGCTAAACTTAGGAAGAAGTTAGAAGAGTTGGATAAAGGAAGAGAGTTATAAAGCAATGAATTCAACAGGGTGAAAAAACAGGTGAAAAAAGAGGTGAGATCTCACCACTTCACCTAAATCTATTTTTGTGCTATGTTTTCATACGTGTGAGGGTGGTGATATCATTAATTTTTAAGTTTATTTTTTATTTTATTTTTATTTTATTTTTATATAAATGACGAAAACTATTGAGATAACAAACTACAACGGTCATGAGTTCAAGAATTTGTTCTTCGTTCCTCGTGAAAATACATTCTATCAGATACGAGGGAGAAAGGGTAAAGTTAGTTTGAGCGTTTATGAAGGAATGAAGAATGGAAAGTTTATACAAGCATACGATACAAACGGTAAGCGTGTTTCATTAGCTTTGTCAAAACTTACTAACATTCATTTTGACAGTGACTTTGACTCTGACGATTGGAGCGACAGCAGCGATACTGAAGAATATGAACTATTGTGTGAAGCACAGCAATGGGAAGAGTTGCAATACTTTTGTAAGTGAGAACGTTTATTTTTTACAGTAGTGAGGTGAAGTGGTTGGCGGCTTTATAAATATTTAAGGTTAAGTTGGTGTTTGTGTTTGTGTTGTAAAATAAACGTTAACGGTTTTGTAAAGTGTCAAACCGTTATCTTGGACAAGGTGGAACGCAGTGCCGCCGTACCCAAGATAGGTATACTAACTAACATTGCTGAACTTAAGAAGAAGCTAGAAGAGTTGGAGAAAGGAAGAGAGTTATAAAGCAATGAATTCAACAGGGTGAAAAAACAGGTGAAAAAAGAGGTGAGATCTCACCACTTCACCTAAATTTATTTTTGTGCTATGTTTTCATACGTGTGAGGGTGGTGATATCATTAATTTTTAAGTTTATTTTTTATTTTATTTTTATTTTATTTTTATATAAATGACGAAAACTATTGAGATAACAAACTACAACGGTCATGAGTTCAAGAATTTGTTCTTCGTTCCTCGTGAAAATACATTCTATCAGATACGAGGGAGAAAGGGTAAAGTTAGTTTGAGCGTTTATGAAGGAATGAAGAATGGAAAGTTTATACAAGCATACGATACAAACGGTAAGCGTGTTTCATTAGCTTTGTCAAAACTTACTAACATTCATTTTGACAGTGACTTTGACTCTGACGATTGGAGCGACAGCAGCGATACTGAAGAATATGAACTATTGTGTGAAGCACAGCAATGGGAAGAGTTGCAATACTTTTGTAAGTGAGAACGTTTATTTTTTACAGTAGTGAGGTGAAGTGGTTGGCGGCTTTATAAATATTTAAGGTTAAGTTGGTGTTTGTGTTTGTGTTGTAAAATAAACGTTAACGGTTTTGTAAAGTGTCAAACCGTTATCTTGGACAAGGTGGAACGCAGTGCCGCCGTACCCAAAATAGGTATACTAACTAACATTGCTGAACTTAAGAAGAAGCTAGAAGAGTTGGAGAAAGGAAGAGAGTTATAAAGCAATGAATTCAACAGGGTGAAAAAACAGGTGAAAAAAGAGGTGAGATCTCACCACTTCACCTAAATCTATTTTTGTGCTATGTTTTCATACGTGTGAGGGTGGTGATATCATTAATTTTTAAGTTTATTTTTTATTTTATTTTTATTTTATTTTTATATAAATGACGAAAACTATTGAGATAACAAACTACAACGGTCATGAGTTCAAGAATTTGTTCTTCGTTCCTCGTGAAAATACATTCTATCAGATACGAGGGAGAAAGGGTAAAGTTAGTTTGAGCGTTTATGAAGGAATGAAGAATGGAAAGTTTATACAAGCATACGATACAAACGGTAAGCGTGTTTCATTAGCTTTGTCAAAACTTACTAACATTCATTTTGACAGTGACTTTGACTCTGACGATTGGAGCGACAGCAGCGATACTGAAGAATATGAACTATTGTGTGAAGCACAGCAATGGGAAGAGTTGCAATACTTTTGTAAGTGAGAACGTTTATTTTTTACAGTAGTGAGGTGAAGTGGTTGGCGGCTTTATAAATATTTAAGGTTAAGTTGGTGTTTGTGTTTGTGTTGTAAAATAAACGTTAACGGTTTTGTAAAGTGTCAAACCGTTATCTTGGACAAGGTGGAACGCAGTGCCGCCGTACCCAAGATAGGTATACTAACTAACATTGCTGAACTTAAGAAGAAGCTAGAAGAGTTGGAGAAAGGAAGAGAGTTATAAAGCAATGAATTCAACAGGGTGAAAAAACAGGTGAAAAAAGAGGTGAGATCTCACCACTTCACCTAAATCTATTTTTGTGCTATGTTTTCATACGTGTGAGGGTGGTGATATCATTAATTTTTAAGTTTATTTTTTATTTTATTTTTATTTTATTTTTATATAAATGACGAAAACTATTGAGATAACAAACTACAACGGTCATGAGTTCAAGAATTTGTTCTTCGTTCCTCGTGAAAATACATTCTATCAGATACGAGGGAGAAAGGGTAAAGTTAGTTTGAGCGTTTATGAAGGAATGAAGAATGGAAAGTTTATACAAGCATACGATACAAACGGTAAGCGTGTTTCATTAGCTTTGTCAAAACTTACTAACATTCATTTTGACAGTGACTTTGACTCTGACGATTGGAGCGACAGCAGCGATACTGAAGAATATGAACTATTGTGTGAAGCACAGCAATGGGAAGAGTTGCAATACTTTTGTAAGTGAGAACGTTTATTTTTTACAGTAGTGAGGTGAAGTGGTTGGCGGCTTTATAAATATTTAAGGTTAAGTTGGTGTTTGTGTTTGTGTTGTAAAATAAACGTTAACGGTTTTGTAAAGTGTCAAACCGTTATCTTGGACAAGGTGGAACGCAGTGCCGCCGTACCCAAGATAGGTATACTAACTAACATTGCTGAACTTAAGAAGAAGCTAGAAGAGTTGGAGAAAGGAAGAGAGTTATAAAGCAATGAATTCAACAGGGTGAAAAAACAGGTGAAAAAAGAGGTGAGATCTCACCACTTCACCTAAATTTATTTTTGTGCTATGTTTTCATACGTGTGAGGGTGGTGATATCATTAATTTTTAAATAAATGTGGGAACAAAAATAAAGCATATCTACTCAACAGGAATGAGATCCTTACTGACTATGTATTCGTTTAATGCTTGATGAAAACAATGGTACATATTATCGTATGGGTATACACAACGTCTGTTTCCATCGTCGTCGTATATGTAGAGCTCAAATCCAGTCCAACCTTCTTTTGTACAATATGTAGCTTTATTTAAGTATGCATTTATGTAGATAAGGCAATTTTCTTCATCGCTCCAGAAATAATTTTTCGTCTTTGTTGAAATAGTTTTCGTTCCTCTGCGACCATAAGGAATGTATGCAATGAATTTTGCGTCATATGGGATTGTAATATATTCAGGGTTTCTTTCATCGTCAATGGGTCTGTCTTTGTTAAAATGCATGTTTCTCAGTTTTACTTGAGTTTTGAATAGTTCACGGAAACGTTCTGGGAAAGAGTCATAGTAAATGTAGTCGGACATGTCTTTGTAATGAAATAAAAAAGTTGGAAAATAAATAAAATAAGGTTATTTTTTATTTAGTGAAGTCGTTAGTGAAGTCGTTAGTGAAGTCGTTTATGTGTCAGATGGTTTTGTAAATATTTAAGGTTAAGTTGGTGTTACGGTTGTGTTGTAAAATATACGTTACAGGTTTCGTAAAGTGTCAAAACCGCTAAGTGGTGTACGGAGGCGCGCAGTGCCACAGTACACAACTTAGGGATACTAACTATAATAAACATAATTTTTTAATTTCATTTTTAACAAGTTTTTTTAAATGTATGTAATGAATAATTCATTAGAATATGATAATGCACATTGTAACAGAATAGAACAATCACCAAATTTTTTTTGAAATTAAAAAATAAAAGTAAAAAGTATAAAGTAATCTAACCAAAAAAGATATTTAAAAGAATTTTGGAAAAAACAGAATAAGGATAATGATATTATTTTAGATACACAATCGATGTACTGAAGAATAATCCGGTAAAATGATGATATAAAATTAGATTATTTTACAAGTAGCTAAAAGAATAAAACTATAATATAAAATAAATGAAGTTTAATGAAACAATAAAGGTTAAATAAATACCCTATAATTCCTGGGTTGTCAATTTTTTTGGGGCCTATGGAGAAATTTACTTTATCAATAGCGCACCATAGATTCGAATCCAGAGCCTATAATTCTAGAAGTAGATGAAGGTACTCTAGAATAACTATGTGGTGTAGTTTTTATTGCTATTTAAGATATCACATAAAATATATTAATCAAATAATAAAAATTTCAATAAAATTAAATAATTGTTATTTTTATATAGAGTAGATATTATTTCTATATTTAGATCGAAAAAATAAATAATTCTGAAGTACTAGTAATATTCATCCATGATGATTTATTTTTCAATATTATACAATAAGAAATATATTTATAAGTTTTTTTTTTTGAAAAATGTTTAAAATTGAGAGATCAAAATTTCGATTTGTGAAAAGAAATCATAAATCAAATATGTCCTAATTTTTGTTTTTATTAGGGTATACATGTTTGATACTCGAAGTACGGTATGTTGTTGTTTTTTTATTCAATAATTAAAAACTTGCATACAGGTCGTAAGGTGTTGGAATATCGTACACAAAGGTTACGCACATGTCTAGGGCAACTATTTGTTATGAATGAGTGTATTTTAAAAGATTTGAAATATCATAAGATTGATCCAAAATGGCATTATAATAAATGTTTTTATCCAATGTTAATTATATTTTAAATAAAGTAATGCAAAATTAATGACTTTTGAAAATTGAGAGAGAGAACAAAAAATAGAGTTTTTAAAAAACTAAATGTTGAAATAGTTTGAGATATCAATAAAATTAACAGTGAAAAATATTAATCAGAATAAATACAAAAATTGGGTATCTTATTGAAAAAATATGTGAAAAAGAGTGAAGATCAACCGAAATTTTATATTAATATAAAGGATATAAAAGAAATGTGAACGTAAATAAATATAAATTAAAAGATATAATTAAAATTTTTAATAAAGTTGAATCATAGACAACAATTGATAGACAATGGTTGTCTTTGTGTACAACATTCACTTGAATTATAAACAATAACAAGTGTTTGTTGTTCACTGAGCAACTTTGATAAGAATCATTTGTGATTCTTGTCAAAGTTGAATCAAAGACAACAATTGATAGACAATGGTTGTCTTTGTGTACAACATTCACTTGAATTATAAACAATAACAAGTGTTTGTTGTTCACTGAGCAACTTTGATAAGAATCATTTGTGATTCTTGTCAAAGTTGAATCAAATTTTTATTTATTTCATGTATTTCTTTTTTAATATCGATATTCCTATTATTATTCTACCGTTTATTAATAAAAATATTTCTTGCAAAACCTTAAAAATAAAATTTTGGATTCTTCCTTCTCATATACTGTACCCTTAGTTCTTTATTTTAAAAAAATCTTATTTGGCGGTTACTCTCAATTTTCTCAATTTTCTGAGCAATGAATTTACTTTTTTATATCAAATTTTAATGAATATCAAATCTTATAAACAAGATGTTGAAAATTGATATTGGTGATTGTGTCTCCAAGATACCATTTCCTGTTGACAAAATAGATGCATTTGACGAAAATATCCTTGTTTTTACCCGGATTGTTATTATTACGACTTTAAAATTTTAGCATTAGAATCCGATGATACATATCTATGTTATTTTCAATGGCAAAACAAATCAACACATAATAAACAAAAGAAAATAGGTACATTATTGTATTCTTTAATGAATAACGAAATTTCACTAGTAGACTTTATAATGCAAGATCAACAGTTCTCTCTTAACCGTTACATATGGTGGTGTCTAGACCAAAGCGTTCCAGAATTCTTCAATCAGATACTTTTCATTGTTTTTACGCATTTCGATCAAGATTTTATCTTTATAGCGGTCTTTTTTCAAATATTATTGATAATTATAATGATTACAATTCTAGCAAGAAAAATTTTTTCGTTCAGATAATTTGCTATTGTATCTTAAATTTCGAATTTTCACAGAACGATCAACAAATAATGTACCACTTTTTATTGGAGGAAGGACTACTTGAATCATTTAATAATAACAGTCTAAGATTTAAAATTGATTTATTGTTGGCTCTTGAAAAATGCTATTGCATATTCGGAAAGTATGATTTTATGCATGATAAAATTGAATTAATAGATTTATCATATGAGAGCCAATTATTCGAAGAAAATTGCCCAAATTTCTTAGAATACTTGATTGAATTAACAAATGAGGATGGTTCATAGAAGTTTATATGAGGATTTACTTTGAATAAATATAATTTTAATGAATTAAAAATTAATTTTATATATTTGGCTATTGTATTATTTTTAGAGTATATGAGTTGGGGCAAAGTGAAACAAATTTTTGACATAAAAGAAAGTCTTTGAAGAGAGTTAAAGAGAAATTTTTAAAAGATTAAAAAAATAGCATATATAAAATTTAAGGATTTGATATGGTAAGGAGATATTATTTGTGACTGTCTCACAGAATGAGACGTTTCTCTACAATCTTCTTATTCCACATTAATTTTCTTCTCAAATCAAGTTTTTATAGTATACTAATTTTTATTATGAATATACTATAGAGGCATTACATACAAACACACCTATTCATCACAAAAATTCACCTAATCTTCCAATCTGTATGTTTTATCAATTGTTATCATTTCATATAATAACAATTTATATGTTTGACTAATCTAATTTAATGTTTTCATATTAAATACTTAATCACACAAAAATTATATTAGTAGTATATGTGGAAGGGTTGTGTGACTTTTTTTGTTACATCTATATATAGACGATGCATTAAAATACATTTATTTATAAACACATTAAAAAAAATTAACATTAATTTTAAAAGAAGTTATATATAGATGATGTCAGATATTCCGCGATTAATTAAACATTGTTTAAATCCTGAATGGAATCAATGAAGTCATAATCAAAGACCTCATAAACGAGTAAAAGAAATTAGAAATAATTATTATTTGAATTTATGAAATCAATTATTTGATTCATTCTTTCTTCAATCTCTTCTATTCTTTTTGTTAAATCATCTATTTTCATTAATGAGGTGATTCTTGATTGAGGAATAGATTTCAAACTAACCACCCCTTTTATTTTTGAAATTTTGAATCCATCAACTTTAAACACTTGTTTTAATGAATTTGCGAACGAATTTATGAACGAAAGACAAAAGGCTGAATTAGAAGGAAATAAAGGAAAAAGTTTATTTTGCAAGATTTCACTTAATGGATCATATGGTTACGATGCAATGAATACACAAAATTACACAAAGACTAAAATAATGATGAATGCACAGAAGGCACGCGTTGCATGTATGTCAAATAAGTTTAAAAACATAAGAGAAATAGGTGAAGATACATATCAAGTGATGCTCAAAGATAGATTTTATAGATGTGATACATGTTTACAAGAGGCATTCTTCACTTTAGATAATGCTAAATACTGGTATTTGGTTTTCATTTATGATTTTATGTAAAATGCATGGATGTTAATCGTTTTCATTTCATTGAAGGTGATACTGATTCATCTTATTGGGCAATCGCTGGCGATTCCAAATCTTCCTAACACTCAAGCATTTCAGGCGATTGTCACCGATAAAAAATTTTATGATAAAAACATTTTCAAATTGCCACCATTTGATTTCTTCTGTTTTGATGAGAAATTTAAACCTAAATTAAAGAATAAAGCTGAAGAAAAAGCACATGAGAAGAAGTTATTGGGTTTAGCAATTGAGAAACAAGGTGATAACATGGTTGCTTTATGTCCTAAGTGTTATACATCATTCAACGGTTCAATTGATGGAGGTGATTTTAAAAAGATTGACAAAAAATGAAAGGTGTTAGTTTACGACAAAATAAACAATTAACACCTAAAAATTATTTGGATATAATAAATGATAAAGCGATATTTGATGGTCAGAATATTAATTTACAACTTAAAAACGGGTCAATGACTCGCTTAACAATCGGTAAGACTGCATTAACAGGAGCACCACTAAGGCTGTATGTTGTGAAAATGGATGTTGTATGCCATTTATTTAATACAATTTAAAATTTTATTTTAATGAAATGCCACAGAAGAGACAAAAGGAACCGTTAATAATGGTTTTGATTCTTGATCAAAGAGGTGGGCGCCCTTAAACATTTATTTTATTTTTATATAAATGGATAATGTAGATTTAAAAATTTTAATTGATGATTTAATATTTAATCAAATTTTCTTACTTATTATAGATTAAAAGCATATCTCCAAAAATTTGAATGAATATAACGGGTGATGATATGGATTATTATTATCATTATTATAAAAATGAAATTTTGAAATATCATGATAAAATAATTTCTAAAATTAAAGACAAATTAAAAATAAATAGAATATGCAAAGGGAAAAACTAAATCACAACTTAAACAATTGAAAGATTTCAAAATAAAATATTAAAAGAAGAAGATATTGATGAATTATATAATTTATATAATCCTGAGCCGCAAAAAACAAAGATGCAAAACGCCCAGGTCATTCAGACCATAAATGAAGCACAAGCTTTAATTTATGATTCATTAGTTAAACCATATTCAGCCCGACTTTTAAATGAAGATCAACTTTTGGAATTCATCCTTCAACATAAACTCGAAGCGGGAAAGTATATCAAACCTTTATATACAGCATATTTAAAACAAATGAATAGAATACATCCAGAATTAATGAAGGGGGAAATGAATTCCAAAATCAAAGCAGATAAAATTAAATCACTTGCAATACCAAAACCTCCAACAGTAGTACCTCCTCCTTCAGTTAATCCTTCATCATTCACTTTATTATATCCATTTCAAACATTAAAGAAGCAAAAAGATTTTAAAAAGGATTTCAAGATATTAAATAAACCAACTGACCCAAAAATTCAACCGTTAAAGGAAAAATTTAGTCGCCCCTATTTGCACCATATCCATATTCATACGAAATCGATCATCTGGAATATTCAAAAGGAAACGTTACTTATTTATTTGCCATTAACATTAACACCAGATATTTATATTGCATTCCGGTGAAAGGGAAAACAGAACAGGAAACAAGAAGAGCTATACAATACTTACTAGATCATGAAAGAGTAGATAATATAAGGGGTGATGGTGATAAAGGATTTCAGGCAGCTATGGCTCATTATTTCCCACAAATTAATTTTTACTTTTCATCCTCTCCATATACGTTTCATAATAAAATAGTTGATGCGGTAATGAGAACTCTTAGAGATGCGTTAGGGGTTAACGGTCAGATATACTGGGATGGAAATCATGACTCCATCATACAGCAGTTAGTATATTATTACAATAATACATGGCATAGAACTATAAACATGAAACCAGTGGAAATGAAAAATGATATTTCAAAAGAATGGGAATATATTAGAAAACAAATGAAAGGTTAAATGATGTTAACACGTGAACAAATTAATTCGGGGCTCATGAATTTTAACAAGGGATAAAGTTTTGATTCATCTCGATTATGGAAAAACTGATAAAATCAATGACAAAAAGAAGACGAAGATTACACAATAGCTGAATTTGTTAGATATATTAAGGTAATGTATTAGTTGAGGTTAACAATAAATTAATAGAAATTCCGATTTATTTTATTACTCCATTATATTTAAATAATATTAATTTTTTTATTTCGTAGAAATGAGTGACAACGAGCAGCCAAGAGTCCAGACGATGAATATAAAAAGAAACTAAACAAAATTAAATCAAAAATATGCTATTACAAAAAAGAAGCCGCAATGTGGTGGGGCTGAAAAGATAAAGAGAGGAAAGAAATAATCGAAAAATTAGAAACTTACCGTTCAATCCTTAAACTGAGTGAAGCAAAAATAAAAGAATTTAATAGAATAAATAAATTGATTGGAAGAGATGAATTTAATAAAGATGAATTTTTAAACTCAATCCAAATTTAATTTTTTCAGTGTTACCATGTTACCATATGCTACCAGGTCAATTAACTTCTCTGAAAAAATGAGACAACATGACATTTTGACAACATCACTGAAGGAAGGTATTTATGAATTATTTTTGAAGAACTGAAGGTGTTACCATGTTACCATATGCTACCAGGTCAATTAACTTCTCTGAAAAAATGAGACAACATGACATTTTGACAACATCACTGAAGGAAGGTATTTATGAATTATTTTTGAAGAACTGAAGGTGTTACCATGTTACCATATGCTACCAGGTCAATTAACTTCTCTGAAAAATGAGACAACATGACATTTTGACAACATCACTGAAGGAAGGTATATTTTAATGATTATTTTGAAGAACTGAAGGTGTTTACCATGTTACCATATGCTACCAGGTCAATTAACTTCTCTGAAAAAATGAGACAACATGACATTTTGACAACATCACTGAAGGAAGGTATTTATGAATTATTTTTGAAGAACTGAAGTGTTTACCATGTTACCATATGCTACCAGGTCAATTAACTTCTCTGAAAAAATGAGACAACATGACATTTTGACAACATCACTGAAGGAAGGTATTTATGAATTATTTTTGAAGAACTGAAGGTGTTACCATGTTACCATATGCTACCAGGTCAATTAACTTCTCTGAAAAAATGAGACAACATGACATTTTGACAAACATCACTGAAGGAAGGTATTTATGAATTATTTTTGAAGAACTGAAGGTGTTACCATGTTACCATATGCTACCAGGTCAATTAACTTCTCTGAAAAAATGAGACAACATGACATTTTGACAACATCACTGAAGGAAGGTATTTATGAATTATTTTTGAAGAACTGAAGGTGTTACCATGTTACCATATGCTACCAGGTCAATTAACTTCTCTGAAAAAATGAGACAACATGACATTTTGACAACATCACTGAAGGAAGGTATTTATGAATTATTTTTGAAGAACTGAAGGTGTTACCATGTTACCATATGCTACCAGGTCAATTAACTTCTCTGAAAAATGAGACAACATGACATTTTGACAACATCACTGAAGGAAGGTATTTATGAATTATTTTTGAAGAACTGAAGGTGTTACCATGTTACCATATGCTACCAGGTCAATTAACTTCTCTGAAAAAATGAGACAACATGACATTTTGACAACATCACTGAAGGAAGGTATTTATGAATTATTTTTGAAGAACTGAAGGTGTTACCATGTTACCATATGCTACCAGGTCAATTAACTTCTCTGAAAAAATGAGACAACATGACATTTTGACAACATCACTGAAGGAAGGTATTTATGAATTATTTTTGAAGAACTGAAGGTGTTACCATGTTACCATATGCTACCAGGTCAATTAACTTCTCTGAAAAAATGAGACAACATGACATTTTGACAACATCACTGAAGGAAGGTATTTATGAATTATTTTTGAAGAACTGAAGGTGTTACCATGTTACCATATGCTACCAGGTCAATTAACTTCTCTGAAAAAATGAGACAACATGACATTTTGACAACATCACTGAAGGAAGGTATTTATGAATTATTTTTGAAGAACTGAAGGTGTTACCATGTTACCATATGCTACCAGGTCAATTAACTTCTCTGAAAAAATGAGACAACATGACATTTTGACAACATCACTGAAGGAAGGTATTTATGAATTATTTTTGAAGAACTGAAGGTGTTACCATGTTACCATATGCTACCAGGTCAATTAACTTCTCTGAAAAAATGAGACAACATGACATTTTGACAACATCACTGAAGGAAGGTATTTATGAATTATTTTTGAAGAACTGAAGGTGTTACCATGTTACCATAATGCTACCAGGTCAATTAACTTCTCTGAAAAAATGAGAAACAATGACATTTTGACAACATCACTGAAGGAAGGTATTTATGAATTATTTTTGAAGAACTGAAGGTGTTACCATGTTACCATATGCTACCAGGTCAATTAACTTCTCTGAAAAAATGAGACAACTATGACATTTTGACAACATCACTGAAGGAAGGTATTTATGAATTATTTTTGAAGACTGAAGGTGTTACCATGTTACCATATGCTACCAGGTCAATTAACTTCTCTGAAAAAATGAGACAACATGACATTTTGACAACATCACTGAAGGAAGGTATTTATGAATTATTTTTGAAGAACTGAAGGTGTTACCATGTTACCATATGCTACCAGGTCAATTAACTTCTCTGAAAAAATGAGACAACCATGACATTTTGACAACATCACTGAAGGAAGGTATTTATGAATTATTTTTGAAAGAACTGAAAGTGTTTACCAATGTTACAATTGC